>NC_081409.1:385524673-385826339 GCF_030272615.1 Cryptomeria japonica
GAACGTCCTCCTTTATCTTTTGTTGATCATATCCTAAGACAAGTACATACCATAGTAAGAGATAAACCATAGACAACAATCAAAGAAAATAATCATGCCCCATCATAGCTTCTCTAGTCATGGACATCCTTGAGTTGCATAGAGTACATGATTAGCAATAAAATCAAGATATAAACATTGAATCTTGTATGTCATTCACATATACTTATGGTCATTAACTGAAATCATCATCTTGATGAATGATCTTTGATAATCCTTTATTACTTGCTGATTGATTCTTTATTTCCTGAGTTTACGATTCAGTTGTTGATGAAATGCCTTGATTTTCGTTGCTTTGTTGCTTGTTATCTGTTTCAAAACCCTAGGTGTTTTTGGTTTTTCTAAGTTTTCTGAATGTTTTGGGATTTTCAAATATTCAAAAGATCACCTTAGCAAAAGGAATTAGGATTTTTCTCCCAATGGAAACAAAAATTATTATGAATGTATGAATTGATCAAGATCCAAACAACGATGGGATACAAATGCAGATATGATTGATTTTGATAAAATATAAGACAGTGACTATGACAAGTATGTCAAAGATTGATAACTGTTGGTAAGCTGCATATTTCTTTCTAAATGGTTCAGAACAAATGGATGCAAAAGATGGAATGGATAAGCTAAGATATATGGAAGCGATAAATGCGATAGGATGGAGTGGATAGGTGCTCAAAGTGATCTCATAGATGGAGGAACTTACTTTTTAGATAGAGCCTATTTACCAAGTTTTCACTATCTAAATTCATTGCATTTTTTTCATATTTTAATTTTTTTAAGACTTTATATGCTTTTTGTTGATTTTTTCAGGACTTTATATGCTTTTTGTTGATTTTTTTAGGACTTTATATCTCAAGCATAGAATTTCTTGAGATGGATAGAATTGATAGGTTCATCAAACCAATCACCTTCAAGGGTAGATAACTTGTATGCTCCTGATCCATACGCTGCTACTATGACAAAAGGTCCTAGCCAATTTGGTTCAAATTTTCCCTTCTTTTCCCGATCTTGTTGATTTCTTCAATTCTCCCTTAGAACTATATCTCCAATCTGAAAAATGTGTGGCTCGACTCTATGGTTATAGCTTCTTGCCATTCTTTTTTGATATACTTTCAAATGATTTGTTGCATTTTGGCAATGTTCCTAAATCAGTTCTAGTTCCTAGAGTTGAGAGATTCGTTGTTCTTCTTTCGGTATAAGACCTTGCAAGGATACTCGTAGAGAAGGTATCTCTACTTCTATAGGTAATATAGCTTCTGATCCATAGACCAAACAATATGGAGTTTCCCTTGTTGGAGTGCAGGTGCTAGTTCAGTATGCCCAAAGAGTAGGATTTAGCTGAATGTGCCAGTCTTTTCTAGCTTCATTGATTGTTTTCTTTAAGATTTTCAAGATAGTTTTGTTTGATGCCTCAGCTTGACCATTTCCCTATGGATAATATGGAGTAGAAAACCTATGTTTGATACAAAATTGTTCACATAGCTCCTTCACATCTTGATTTTTGAATGGTCTTCCATTATCAGTGATAATGGTCATAGGAACTCCATAGCAACAGATTATATAATTCAAAATAAATGATGATATTTGTTTTCCTATCACTATTGTTAAAGGCACTGCTTCAATCCATTTAGTAAAATATTTAGTAGCTATCAGAATAAACTTATGTCCATTAGAAGATGAGGGATTTATTTTTTCTACCAAATCAAGGCCCCATTGTGAAAATGGCCATGATCCTGTCATAGGATATAACTCTTGTGCCAGTGCATGAATGAGATTCCCATGGATCTGACATTGTTTGCATTTTCTAGCATATGTTAATGAATCTCTCTCCATAGTAGGCCAAAAGTAACCCATACGAAGAAGTTTCTTAGCCAATGTTAAACCACTTGAGTGTGTGCCACAAATACCTGGATGAACTTCGTCAAGAACTTTTTTCAGATTCTTCTTGTTCAAGACATCTTAATAAAGTACCATCTAGACTACGCCTATATAGGATATGAAAAATTATAGTATAGTGAGAGGAATGGCGGATAAAATTCATTTTTTGATTACGAGATAAGTCAAGAGGAAGGATATGTTCCTTTAAATATTGATAAGTTTGACTATATGAGGATTGATTGGTTCCTGATATATGGAAAATTTGGTAGGTATGTTGGGATTGAATGGTAGGGGTTAAGATATCTTCCATGATAAATTCGTAATGTTGTTGATTCTCCTTATTTTGCAAGAGAGATGCTATTGTATCCATTGCATCTATTGCTTTATTCTCAGTTCTTGGAATTTGGGTGAATGATATTTCTTTAAAGTGTCCTTTAAATTCCTCCACCAGATGTTTGTATGGCATAATTTTATCATCTCTTGTTTGATATTCATCATTTACTTGGTTGATGATAAGTTGTGAATCGCCATAGACATGTAATTCTTTGACATTCCATTCAATAGCCATTTTAAGCCCAATAGGCAATGCTTCATACTCTGCAGTATTATTAGTGCATGGAAACTGCAGTCTATATGATTTGGGAATTGTGTGTCCTTGAGGCATGATAAAAAATATGCCTACACCTGATCCATATTGTGTATAAGAACCATCAAAGTACAATTCCCAAAAGTTTGTACTTACTGTCAAGATATCTGCATCAGGAAATTTGATGTGCAAAGGCAAGTTATTTTGTAAAGGTGCATAAGCCAATTGATCAGTGATAACTTATCCCTTGATAGCTTTTTGATCAACATACTCTATATCAAATTCACTCAGTATCATAACCCATTTGGCTAGTCTCCCTGTCAATGTTGACTTGCTCAACAAATATTTGAGAGGATCTATCTTTGCTATTAGTTTTACAGAATGAATCAACATATAATGTCGCAGCTTCTGAGTTGCAAATACAACTGCTAGACATGTCTTTTCTATTAAGGAATAATTTAATTTATAGCCAACAAGTGTTCTACTAATATAATAAACTGCTCTTTCTTTTCCTTCATCATCATGTTGGGCTAGGAGGGCTCCTAATGATACATTTGTTGCTGAGATATAGAGCAATAATGGTTTCCCTTTGGTTGGTGATATCAGTACTGGAGGACTCATAAGATATTCTTTTATTTGTGAAAAAGCTTCTTCACATTTTGGATCCCATTTGAATGGAACATTTTTATGTAGAAGATGGGTAAATGGAAGACATCTATCTGCTAACTAAGAAACAAATCTCCTGATTGATTGCAATCTTCCTTGTAAAGATCGCGATTGATTTATGTTCCTAGGTGACTCCATCTCCATGATAGCTTTGAATTTTTTAGGATCTACTTCAATTCCACAAGCTGATATAATGCAGCCAAGGAGTTTTCTAGAGGTTACCCCAAATGCACATTTCTTTGGATTTAATCTCAATTGATATCTTTCCAACCTGTCAAAATTTTTGCTTAAAATGTTTAAATGTTCTTGTCTTGTATGAGATTTTGCAAGTATGTCATCGATATAGTCTTCAATAAATGTATGCATCATATCATGGAAAACTATTTTCATAGCCCTTTGATACATTGCTCCTGCATTCTTAAGCCCAAATGGCATAACATTCCAGCAATATGTTCCCCATGTACAGGTGAAAGCTATCTTTTCTTGATCTTCAGGTGCAATTCTTATTTGATTATATCCTGAGAAGCCATCCATTAATGAAAGCATCTCGTTCCTTGCTGATAAGTCCACTATAATATCAATGTTTGGTAGTGGGAAATCATCTTTTGGACATGCTTTATTCAGATCTATGAAATCTGTACATACCCTTATGCTTTTATCTGGTTTGGATAAGCAACAAGTCTTATAAAACCCACTTCTAATAGTTTCTTTAGCTTGGTTTTTACAAGAAGAGCAATGTGCAGATGCATCTTTCTTAGCTTCTCCTTAACTGGTTTTTCTTTTAAATCCACATTAAGAGGATGCATGATAAGATCTAGATTAAGTCCTGGCATATCTGCATAGGACCAAGCAAATTTTAATTATCTTTTCTTAAAGAATTCCATGTATTCATTCCTCTCTCTTTGTGATAATGAGGCAGCATAATGAAGTATTTTAGGATCCTTTGATGTACCAATGTTTACTGCTTCTATTGGTTCTATTAGGATAGCAGATCTCTCCTAAAAATATGCAGGAAGAATGTTAAACTTTCCATCTTCTGGCACCTCAAAGAGGTTTTCACCATGAAATACGTCCTTTGTTTTCTCTTTTTATTGATCTAGTGTTGCCATGAAATGGTTTTCAACAATAGGTCTCTTTCCTTGCTTTATTTCACTTTTGTGACTAGAAAGTTTGGCATTCTCCTGACTATGAGAAACATCACTTGATTCTACAATGAAAGATATCTTAGGTGGGATGGGTTCAACAACATTAACGTACATGACTAAGTCATGATCATTGGAAAAGACATTCAGTTCAGGGTTGTCTCAATTATCCCAATCAATTAGTTCAGGATGAAGAAGGGGTAAATCATAATCATTGTCATCATTAGGTGTTCCAATGTTCATGACATAATGATCTTAACTTGGCATAGAATAGGTATTGTCATAGATTAAATGTTTTTGAGAATTGTCTTTCTCAAGCATCTCCAAATTAGTTCTAACAAAATCAATATTAGCATTTTGTAGTTCACACTCAAATGGTTCTTCAACTGACATTTGTCCCTTAAATGAATGGATTATATCAACACACACATCTTTAATACTGCAAATTGATGAATACTAAGAGGGGGGGTGAATTAGTATGCCAAAAATCTTTGTACTTAAACACTTAAATAGTCTCAAGATAAACCGATAAAATAGTTTAACAGACAGACCGGTTATCACATATGCAAACCAAAATGCAAATAAAGCATTCACCCACAAAATCAATACAACCATAACACAAGATATTTGACATGGAAACCCAAATGGGAAAAACCACGATGAGATGGAACTCACAAGTCACTATCTGCAGAATAGAAACTAGACCGGTTAAGGTCTTACAATGTTCTTCACCAGAATAGATCCTGTCAGGAATCTCAATCTCCGTTAGGAGATAAGTCTGATTAAAGACTACCTTGCTAGAGGATTTTAGATTCATAGAGGTGAACCACCTTGTTAGAGGATTTTACAAAAGGCTTTTGGGCCTACCCGGTTAAGGGCTACAAACTTGTCAAAGATGTGAGTAATCAACAAGTGTTTGATCTATCTAATAGCACAGACTGCTTGGTTAGATCCAGTGTAGCTCACAGTTAATGCATTCCAGCATTACTTCAATCTTCTCTATCTTTCACTCAGTTACAACTTGATCTTCTCAGATAAGATCGCTCTCACAATAACTCAACAACCACCTTAAACCCTAGTCACAACATAAACCCTTTTTTTTTTACAAACACCTAAAACCCTAGACATGATGTCCTTTTAAAGGAATCTGATTTCATGTTAGTCTAATAGGATTACATTACAATTTCCTAGGTTCAATGAATCTAGAAATACTCAGTAACACGACACAAAAAGCATCATCAGTGTGTCGGCACTGTCAAATAATCAGTGGATTGGTAACTCATCACAAAGTATTACCGGTTCATACAAAATACCGGTTGCCAGTGTGACAAAAATGAAGACTGTTAAGAATGTGTTATGCCATTTTGCTCCCTCATACTGCTTGAGATCTACGAACCGCTTGGGGTCAACATGTCGCTTCAGACCGGGAAACACATTCTGTAAAACCACCAATAGTCTAAAAACTAGAATACAACATACCGGTTGGAATAGATACTAGTTGAGCTCTAGCTCATACATACAAAGGGGATCTCAATGCAAGTGTGTGTCCATCAATGAAAATCAGAACATAAACATAAAAAATGCCAACACTTAGGAAAATAAAATTTTGGCATCTAAGTGTTTTACAACAAAAACATGCCATTAACAAAATTGCTCCCCCTAAGCATATACACTATCCCTTATACAATACAATGTATAGCAATTTTGTATACAAAGCATAAACATTGAGATATCAGAGCATAAAGCATATATCAAAACATATATCAAAATTTTAAAGCCAGATACTTCTCCCTGTTCTTCTCCAAAATAGATAGAGTACTTCTCCCCCTTTGCCAACAATGACAAAGTACCACTGAACAAGCCTGTTTCCATTTGATATTAAAATAATAAAAGTTTATGACAACAAGGAATAATACTTGTCAAAAACTGATTTATAGTCCTACAAAAATTGTTTCATGGATAGAGACCAGGACTCAAGTAGGGAGGTGGCCACTTCTTTCTCGGTTTGCATCTGGGATACCTATTCCTCCATGGCATCAACTGTGCTCATCTCCTGCATAACTGTCAAGGCATCCAGGTTCAGATAACACTTCTGAAGAATTTGCAGACATGGAAGTAAAACCAGTTGTAGCTCCTACAAATCTCTAGACCGTTTACTGATCTCTTGCTCCATTTTGGCTGACTAGATCTGGAACCGGTGAATGGTTTGCCTATAAGTTGCAAAGGAATCATAAGGTGGCTTAAATGTGCTTGAGTAAGACTGTAAGTCCGTTTGAAGATTTTTCTTCTGAGCTAGCACATCATCGTAGAATAGATGGGGTTAATAGAGTTTGCTTAGCAGCATATTTCCCTCATCCAAAGCGTCCCTTATATCCTTTTGGTCTTTCAAAAGTTCAGACCAGAGTTCATTCAACTTTTTCACTAGAGCTATGTTAAGAGCCTTTCGATGCTCTTTCTTGACATTTGCCTTAGCTGTTTCTTCTAGACTTTGCACCAGATCATCCACTATAGTACATAGTAGCTTAAGTTGTGCTAGTGATGATTCAGTGTTAGGAAGATTGGTATCGGGGATCAAACCGGTAGGGGTGTCTATAGCCGCTTGAATTATATCTTTCTCCTTTTTCCTTCGAATGATTTCAAGGCACTCTTGAGCAACCTTGATTCTCTACATTAGCTCCGATTCACTTGCAGATTGGAGATCGATAGGACTAGAGATATCAGCCGGTTTGACTTGACTTCCGGTTGCCTTCGGAGTCTCCATCTGTGTGCTCTTCACCACTTCCGCTGCCTTGTCCGCTTCTTCCTTCTTCCTTTTCTCTACTTCCTTCTTCTTTTCTTGTTCCTTGTCTTCCTCTTCTTTATTTTTCCTCTCTACTTCCTTCCTCTTCTCCTCTTCTTTCTCTTCCTCTTCCATCTTCTTCTTTTCTTCTTCCTTCTACTTTTCTTTTTCTTTATCCTCCTCTTCCTTCTTCTTCTTTTCCTCTTCCTTCTTCTTCTTTTCTTCTTCCTTCTTCTTCTTCTCTTCCTTATCCTCTTCTTCTTTCTTTTTCCTATCATCTTCTTGCTTCTTTTTCTCTTCATCTTTTCATTTCTCCTCTTCCTCTTTTTTCTTCTCTTTCTCTTTTCTCTTCTTCTCATCTTCATCCCTCTTCTTTTTCTCTTCCTATTCCTTAGCCACTTCTTGTCTGTCCTTGGCTTGCTCATTGCCCTATTCGGCTTGTTGAACCTATTCGGTTCCCTCAGAAGGTATGTCCTGAGTGACATCTTCTATGTCCAGTGCATCAACATCAATAGTGTCAATTGGTTCTCCAACTGGGGTTCCTTCTTCATCAAAAACTTCATCTGGTTTGGATATGACCAGTTCTTTTTTTGCTTGCAAGTTGGCCATGCGTGCTTTGTGAGCTTGAATAGCATGATTCATATGCTGATGAGTGTCTTTTTCAACATCATCAATTCTTCCCTCTAACAGCCAGAGTCTTCTTCTCCTTGTGAAGAAGAGTCCTTTATTTTGGTCCAAGACATCAAAAAATTCTGAGTTTGAGAGGTTGAGAAAGTACTGTGCAAAGACTTTCTCCCTAATCTCCTATTCTTTTTCTATGGCAATGCGCCATTTATTATCTAATGCCTTATATAATGAATCTGGTGTCTAAGATTTAATCTCTGATGGTGACCAATCATTTTTACACAAATAAATAATAATCTCCTGTAGTACTTCATCTTTCTCCTCACCATTAAAATTATCATAATAATCTACTAAATCATGCAATAATTTTCTCCTAATATTTTTTACTGTTCTTTGACAACGTGTCAAAGGTTTATATGAGGAGATGTCGATATTTACTGGTGCAGACACTGCCGGTTCATTCTTCTTCATCTTCTTTGTCTGTCTAGCCTTCTTTGGCATTTCATCAGACTTAGTCTCTTCAGAGTCTGGTTCATTTGACTTAGTCTTTCTTTTTCTTTCAAAGACTTTTGTCAGTGCCACTTCCAGTTTCTTATTTGCAGGTGACCACTTGGTCACTCTTGGAGTTGCAGTAGTAGTCAGTGCCGATGCTGCAGGCACAGCCTTTTCTTTCTTTGCTGCCGGTTCTTTTCCTTTCTTAATAGAGGGTTCCTTGACCGGTGCAATCCTCTCCAGATAGGTTCCTGTCCTCTTTGCCTTGGGATCAAGAGGTGAGGCAATAAGGGTTGAGGCATACCCTTCTAGCATATCATACATCACCTCATAGCCCATTGGCTCCACTTCTTCCATTCTAGGCTCAACAGCCTCCATTAAGCATTTGTCCACCTGGATGGTGAAATAGATGTCATATTCATATTTCTTAACAATATAACCTAGGATCTTCATCCTTTGGCTCATCTTCTATCTGAACTCATCAAAATATTTGTTCAACACATCAGGGTAATCGGTTCCGATAGCTTGAATGCTTTCCTTGATCTACTTGGTTACCAGTTGGTCAGGAGACCACTGGACATATCCTACTCTAGGAAAGTAGCCTTGGAAATAGAAGAACAACCTAGCCAATAGTTGTCCAAACTTGAATCTCGGTGCATTATCCTATTTAATCGACTTCAGATTAGACAGGAGTTGCCTCTACATACCGGTGCATAGGTCAAATGATGCATCCTCTTTAATCATTTGGTAAGTGGCATTTACCACTGCAACAAATACAGAATTAATCATGCTAACTGAGAATGTTCTGTAGCCTATCACCATGCAGGCATACTTCACTAGATCATCCTTGATAGGATTAACTATCATACCTCGTGAGTCACTTGTTGAATCAGTAAGCTTGGCCATTTCCATTTTTCTTACCGTTCTTAGGGCTGGCACTTCCCCTATGTTGCAAAAATTGGTGACTGCATGAATTGCCTATGAAGTGATATCATGGGTCCTCTCTAGGTATATGTTGTCACCATGGACTCTACTCAAAATGATCCTAATATGATCCTCCGTAAAGTCTTCTAGAAAGTATATAGAATTGTGGAGTTTCTTCTTTTCTAAGATACTGTATTCCAATTTGATTTTCTTTTCCTTGCCGCAAAATAAACCTAACTGGGTGTGAATAGCTAAAGACCCTAGGTCTTCTATTTTACAATCAATATAGTTAGAAATTCCCTCTTCTACTATTACTCTAGCCGAAACTTGTGATAAGGCATTATACTTTGACTTCCTTTGAATGAAACTTTCTGACTCAATGGATGTACTAGAACTGGTATGAGATGCGGAAGCCATTGTAGAGTATTCCAAGAACATGAAAAATACCTTTAAAACATGAATTTAGGGCTTCCTGATTCTCCTTCACTCCACACTCCATCAGTTGCCGAATCACGACTTTGTGTTTTCCACTTGATCGTTTGCAAACTGGATTTGAATCTCCTTCAAGATTTGTCAATTTCTTGAAACCTTAGCTCAAATTGCCTTTTCTTCACTCGAAAATAGATAGTGAGAAATGATTTGAAATATGCTTTTATACATGTCTCTCACCTACTGCCATTAATGCTCCTCTATTAGGGTGTAAACCCTAATTTGCCTTTTTACCATTTCTAGTCTTCTATCAAGCGACAAGTATCACATACCAGTTAAGGTCTTTTACCGGTGTAACCAGGGGTTCACAAACATTTCACCATTTGCTCTCCCTAAGCCTCTTTGGAGCTTAGTTTGCCAGTTCTGATATTTCCACACTAGGTGCAGAAACCGGTTCCTCTTCCAACATTGTTGGTTTCTTCCTCCAGGTTTTGTTCATGTCTTCTTGAACTATTTCAACATCAATTTCTCCTTCCTGAGTGACTGGTATATCATTAGATATACTCTTTCTACTTCTACAGAATCTTGCAATGTGACCCGGTTTGTTGCAGTGATAGCAAACCAATCTAGGTGCTCTCCAAGGTCCATTGTTCATGTTTCCATTCTTCCTTCTACATGTTGCAGCAGTGTGATGATGACCATGACAGATCATACAATTTTCTCTCCATTTGGTTGCTGCTTGATGGCCACCACTTCTTGACTGATGATTGAAGACATTAAACCGGTTGTGGTTCTGGTTCACAAAAGGTTCAGGACCAATTTCTTGGGTCCTTTGAGGATATCTTCCAGTGTTATTCATCACAGACCTGCATTCAAATGCTCTATGCCCAAACTTGTTGCATGCATAACAATGACCATTGAACTTATTGGATCTAGGTACATTGTTAATAAAGTAAGGAAAATTATTGTAGGCTTTACTCCTACATACATTGGCAGTGTGTCCTTCTTTAAGACAGTTAAAGAAAACAGGTTTGAATTTTTGCTTACCTTTTCCTTTGAGAGTCGATTGCTTCTTTGATGCTTCAACATTTGTTCCTGAGGATTCTCGTTCCTCATGTCCAGAGAAACCAAGTCCATTGGTATTCTTTACTAGTCTAGATGACTCAAGCTTTTTCTCTAGCTTGACAGTACTTTTGCTGAACTTAGCAAGTATTTCCTTTGACTCAGAGAGTTCTTTGGAAATAGCAGTATTTGTCTCCATTAGGCTTGCATTTTCAGAGATGGCTATGTTCAGTTCATCTTGTACTCCTTCTTTTTCCATTCTGCTCTCATGTAGGTGAGCAGTCAGTGCACTAATCTCTTGTTTCAACTTGGAGATCTCATGATCTCTGTCCTTTACCAGCTCTTCAGCTTTCCTCCGGTTCTCAAGCTCTTGACTAAACTGGATAGTCAGTCCTTCCAACTCCTTTCTCAGATTGGAGTTTGAATCATTTAGCTTATTTACTTCTGCAATCATGGCTTCCATATTTGCTTCATCTTCAGAACTATTTTTCAGATAGCTCCATCAGCTTCTCTGCATGTTCTCTCCTTTTTGCTTGAGATGCCTTGTATTTGACCATAAGATCATCATAGGCTTGCTCAGACTAAGTGAGCCATTGAGTAAGTTCCCTCAAGGTGTATTCCCCCATATCTCTTTCCAAGTGGTTATAGAAAGGTAGGCTCTGATATCAATCGATTAATACTAAGAGGGGGGTGAATTAGTATGCCAAAAATCTCTGTACTTAAATACTTAAATAGTCTGAAGATAAACTAGGAAAATAGTTTAACAGACAGACCGGTTATCACACATGCAAAGCAAAATGCAAATAAAGCATTCACCCACAAAAGCAATACAACCATAACACAAGATATTTGACATGGAAACCCAAATGGTAAAAACCACGGTGATATGGAACTCACAAGTCACTATCTGCAAAATAGAAACTAGACTGGTTAAGGTCTTACAATGTTCTTCACCAGAACAGATCCTATCAGGAATCTCAATCTCTGTTAGGAGATAAGTCCAATTAAAGACTACCTTGCTAGAGGATTTTAGATTCACAGAGGTGAACCACCTTGTTAGAGGATTTTACAAAAGGCTTTTGGGCCTACCCGGTTAAGGGCTACAAACTTGTCAAAGATGTGAGTAATCAACAAGTGTTTGATCTATCTAATAGCACAGACTGCTTGGTTAGATCCAGTATAGCTCACAGTTAATGCATTCCAGCATTACTTCAGTCTTCTCTATCTTTCACTTAGTTACAACTTGATCTTCTCGGATAAGATCGCTCTCACAACAACTCAACAACCACTTTAAACCCTAGTCACAACGTAAACCCTAGACATGATGTCCTTTTAAAGGAATCTAATTTCATGTCAGTCCAATAGGATTACATTACAATTTCCTAGGTTCAATGAATCTAGACATACTCAGTAACATGAAACAAAAAGCACCGTTAGTGTGTCGGCACCATCAAACAATCAGTGGATTGGTAACTCATCACAAAATGCCAGTTGGTAACTCATCACAAAGTATTACTGGTTCATACAAAATACCGGTTGCTGGTTTGACAAAAATGAAGACTGGTAAGAATGTGTTATGTCACTTTGCTCCCTTGTACCGCTTGAGATCTATGAACCGCATGGGGTCAACATGTTGCTTCAGACTGGGAAACACATTCTGCAAAACCACCAATAGTCTAAAGACTAGAATACAACATACCGGTTGGAACAGATATCGGTTGAGCTCTAGCTCATACATACAAAGGGGATCTCAATGCAAGTGTGTGTCCATCAATGACAATCACAACATAAACATCAAAAATGCCAACACAAATTCCTTCTTGATTGGCCTCATTTGTATTTTGGAGTTGACATACTTGTGAACATGATAAAGAGGATTCTTTTACTAGATTTTGTCTCCTTTTAAACTCAACTTCTTCTGGACTAATAGTCAATCCAACTTGACTATCTCTTAATTCTTCTATGGTTCTGCCATATTTGGATATATCTTGCTCCTCTTTTGATGAAAATATTGTATTTTCAGATGCTTATCTATCCTTTTTTGTACTTCTTGTGGCATTACTTCTTTGACTTTGTCATTCTCTTTCCTTTTTGCATATGCCTATTTTCTCTAAATTCTGAGTTTTTCTTGTCTTGTTTCTAACTCCATCTTTTCTTTTGCAATAGACAAGTCTTCTTTTCTGATAGCTTCTTGGTCTTCATTTTGTTCCTTACTTGATGTAGTAGATAAGACATCTGGAGCCCATTCATACTCATTTGAATCTGTCTCTGAATCATGATCTAGGACTACTCCACTATACCATATAGGAATGTTATCTCATGCAAAAAGTTCCTTGATTTCTGCCATTTCTATTTTTACTGTTTTTGGAATATCTTGTTCAGATTTTGCATTTTTTTGTATGTCCAAAACTTGTTGACAAGATTTATCTTTACCCTTGATGGTAATCTCCTTGTCTTGCTTTTCATGTTCTTCTTACTCCTTTTGTTTATTTGTTAATATTTCTGCTACTTGATGTAGCTTTTCTTGCCAATTTTCTTCTTTAGAAACTGATTTCTTTTTCCACTTTTGTTGTGGATGATTATGTTGCTTTTGATTAGATTTTGAATATCCAAGCCTGGATTTATCTTCTTTGGATTGCGAGTATGGACAAATAGGTTCTGAAATACCTTGATGTCACTTACCAATTGGTCCTTTTCCTTCATATCCCATTTTTTGCATGATTTCATAACATTTGCCATATTGTTTTATGGGAATATTGACGTATGCTGCTATTGCTATAGTTTTATCTTCATCCTTGTACAACCAACCAAGAATGTCTTTGTCTTCATTTTCTTCTTCAAGTGTTCCAGCACTAACATATGTTTTGGTTTTTCTGATGTCTTTGATTGAATATTTGTAGGCTTTCCATATGACTTAGGGGAAAGTGGAAAATTATGCAATGAATATTTTCCCATTCCTTCATGATTTAATTTGAGCTTTTCCTCAAAAGTTTCCCATAACTTTGCTTGAATTGATTTGGTAGGATATACTAATTCTTTGTTATGTGGAACTCTTGTACCTTGTGGTTGCTTCAAATTATTGCAATATTGACTAGAATCTGCAATTATAGTGATCTCTTGTCCTTCATAAGGAAATTTCACATATTGATGATATGTAGAAGGAACTGCTTGCATCTTGTGAATCCATGGTCTTCCTAGAAGAATTTTGTAAGAGAGGTTCAAATCTAAAACCTGACACAATGTATCCCTTTCCATAGGTCCTATTTTTATTGGTAGCACAATAGTTCCTTTGGAAGAACATTCTGCTTCATCATAAACCTTGATGCTTATTTTATTTTTTGAGTCCACTACATTTTCTAAATATCCTAAAGCTTTTATCAAACTTAATGCACAAATGTTTAAGCCAACTCCTCCATCTATGAGTACACATTTGACACAAGTTTTATTAATGGAGACTTCAATATGTAAGGGAGCATTGTGAGGGTATTGTAAGGATGCATCATCATTTTCAAAAAATGATAAGCAATGAGGAGCTATAAGGTGTCCTACCATGTTTTGGAATTGATCTATATCCAAATATTTTGAAACTGTTGTTTCCACTAAAGCTTTCTCCAAAATTTCCTTATGCATAGGTGAAACCTTGAGAAGTTCCAGAATTGATATTTGAGTGGGTATTCTTTATAATTGCTCTACTAAATTGTATTGTTGTGAAGTGGATGTTGGATCTTTTTCTATACTTGGAAAGGTAACCTTTTCTTTGCTTCTAAGAATAACATTGATTGGTTCTAAAGGTGGATTATCTTTAACGATGATCACATTTACCACATCATCATATGTATAAGTGTAATTCACTTTGGCTTTCCCCTTGTCATCTTTTAATTGTGATGATTCACCTTTGTCATAATTTGGAAGTGGAGTTTTGAAAGCTAGGTGTGATTTGTTTGTCTTATGGTTATCCACTATGATGGTTCCATTATCGATTAGATCTTGGATAAGGTGTTTCAATCTTTGACAATCATTTGTTATGTGTCCTTTATTCTAATGGTAATTGCAAAAATGATTGTCATTCCACCAATTTGGCTTGACTGGTGGTTCATAACTTCTTGCTTCTGGTAAAACAATTATTTTGTTGGCAAGCAGAGTTTTTAGAGCTGATTCCAAAGGTTCTCCAATGTTTGTGAATTTCCTCTGAGGATTGGAGAAAAAGGACTTGGCTTTATTGATTTTTGGATTATTATTGCTTGGGATTTGACTTGATAGATTAAAAATTGGTTGTTGTTTTGTAGTACTATTGTCATCATTTCCTTCATTGCTAACATTCATATTCTTTGACCAGAACTTGGCTTTGTTATTGTTGTTGTTGTTGTTGTTGGAATTGTTGTTGTATGAATTATTGTAAAGTTTTAGTTCTCCTTTCTTTACCATTGCTTTCTCTATTTTCAGACCATTCTCGATCATTTTGGCAAAAGAGGGAGGACATTCCATTCTTAGTCGGTAACTCATTTCACTCATAAGATTATCAATGAATAAGTCCATTTTTTCTTGACCAGGTACATCTTTGGGATACCTATTAAGCATGTGTTTCCATCATTGTAAGAAGATCATAAAAGATTCACCATTCTTTTGTTTAACATTGCAGAGGTCCAGTGTCTTTATCTCATTCCTTATATTGTAGGAGTATTGTGAAATAAATCTATTCACAAGTTCTTCAAAAGATTTGAATCCGGATGGTAATCTTGAAAACCACTCCATTGATTGTCCATTTAAAATCCTAGGAAAAAGACGCATAAGGTAAGTTTCCTCATGAGCAAATTCCATGCTCATAGTACAGAACTCCCTAATGTGATCCTAAGGGTCGGATTTTCCATTGTATTTGTCAAATTTAGGAATCTCACAATGTTGCGAAAATGGTATCATATTCCAATTCTTATCGAAAGGATATGGGCATATATCTTCTAATGAATACTTTTTGGATCTTGTTCCATTTTTCATGTCTTGCATCTGTTGTTGTAGAGTTTGAATTTGTTGAGTAAGGTTTGATAATAGATTATCCACATAGTTTCTCCTTGTTTCTTTGTGAACATTCTTTTCTCGTGTCATCCCTTTCTTTTCTTGTTTCTTCACGACTTTCTTTGTTCATATCTTCGTTATTTGAATCATCTGTGTTTTGGGTGTTACTTGCTGCTACATCTTGTTTCAAGCTTTCTATGTTAAAGTCTTGTTAGTTTAGCTCCAGATTTTGCCAACATCAAGAGATATTTCTCTTTTTGTTTTGCCAGCAATTTTTCCATTAGCCTATCAAATTTGAAATCTTGCTCGAGGTCTCTAATGGTGCTATTGACTGCTTCTTCGTCAACAGCGGTAAACCCAAAAGTTTGGAATATAGAATTATCTTCTTCCTCCATTTGTTGTTGTTTTCTAAGTTGTTCATATTGGGCTTTAGTCCAAACTAGCATGTGATTATTTTAAAGTTGTTGAAATTTCCAATGGACAAAGTCAATAGCTGATTATTGGTTTAGGAAGATATGCTTTGTTGATTTTACCGCTATTGTTTGTTCGTTGTGATAAAGTGTCTCTTTGTTGAAAAGCATGTCTTTGCAAAATTTCACTATCAAACTCTGTATCGCAGCCATGTAAGTAGTGACAAAAATGGTGTAGGAATGCCCTATGTTTTAATAAGATCTTGCGATTGATATACAAATATCTTATTCTTTTCTGAGTAGCTTTATAACTGGGTTTTCTTTTCTTAAGGTGATACTTAAAAGTCATATAAGCACTTGAAAATTTACAAGTTTGTTTGATTCCAATGCTGGTGCAATTCTAGTTTTGATATAACCTAGCTTCAAAATAGGAAAGATATATCCAAGATTATGAACCTAGTATAGATTGATCAAGGTTTGTGATAGAGGATTTGATTATCCTAATGAGAAACTTGCTAATGATGTTGATTTTTTTGCACTTAAGATGTTTGAATCAATAACTTGTTGAATGTTGATGTTTATAGAATTTTTTGGGAATAACCTGTTGGATTAGTGACCTAGTTGTTGAGCTAGTTTGAAAATACATGATGGTTTAGAGACAAGCCTACTTCAAGAAGTATTTCAATATTGACGTTTTGATACTTTAGTTTTGATCTGGTGTTTCAAGTGTTGGAAAGCTTTCGTATTACCCTTTTGATCAAACGTTTTCAGCAATTTGTTGGATTTTTGCTCACTCATAGATGATAATTTTCTTTAATTTTTTTTTTTTTTGACCATTTGGAACATGTAAAAAACATAGAAGACACAAAGTTTAATAAACAAAATGCACAAGCAAGTACAAATATTATGGTAGGCTGAGACAATAGTTGTTGAATCTCACATGGGGTTTCCCCCGAGGCTACGATATTCAAAGTAGATATTTAGATGCTTGACCCCACTGGCTCCACCCTCGACACTCACTTCTTTGGGGCGGCCAAGCACTAGTTTCCATGAAAACTCCTCATGGCAAACTTTATATGTCTACTAAGAACCATATGTGCGTGAGCCACTTCAGAGGTCTGACCTCCTACGCCAACAACTAGAAGGATTTTGGCAACTAGTACAAGTGGTCTTTAGTATAGGCTTCTGGTCATGCGGCCATACATGCGGCACTTTCAACTTTGTAAATACAGAAGGTTCCCAGCCTATAGAGGTTACACTCCATATGGTTTATGGGGAAACATAGTGTCGGTATGAACTTATTAGCACATGTTGTTTGGGACTTTGGTCACAAACACGATTTATTTATAGTGGATTTGAAGGACTCGGTATTAGACCATTTCCACTTTAGGTTGTTCCCCCTTAAGGCAGCTCGGGAAGGTAGGCCCTCTAAAGGATTTAATTGCTTGAAAGTAAAGAAAGCATAAAAGAGTGGGTTTGGCTTTTTGGTCACCCAATTAAGGGGAGAACATATACCTACCACTTTCGAGACATGGAATATAAGTGTTCTTTTTAACCTTTTCAAAGCAATTGTTGGTTAAGTCCTATTTGGAGATGTTGCTCCAACAAGCATGGTGTTTATTTTAGCCTTTTTAGAAGTCTATGTGGAACTATTTTAGAGAAGTTACTAAAAATGCAAGATGCATGCTATCAATTTATCCTCTTAGTTAGACCAAATGAACAAGACATGATATATTACTTCCCAAAATAAGGCCTTTAATTAACTAGATGAAGAAATGCATATAATTTGCCTTAAACACCATCCAACACATGCATGTTAGTAGTTTGAAAAAATCTAATTTCTTGGACATTCGGGCTTGCAAGAAAATTTTGTTAGTTGGAAACACAAGTGCTATTCTAACATATGCGCTATCTTTCTCCTCAAAAGCGCTAACCTGTAGAGAAAAAGCGCTAACCTAGACTACAAAAGCATTGCTCTATGGATACAAAACCATGATTTCTTTAATAAATGCACTAATCTAGAGGACAAAAGCACTAACCTAGAAGACAAAAGCGCTAACCTAGAAGACAAAAGTGCTAACCGACGATGGTAATGCATAGATTTTTTAGACAAAAGCGCTAACCTGCATGGCATATGCACTAACCTGTGATGCAAATGCGCTAACCTATGAGCAAAAGCATTGTCAAAATTCACATATGTGTGAATCTACATTACAAATGCGTTAATTTTAGTTTTTGAGATTTTTAAAGGTATATGCGAGGTCCATGAGCCCCACGGTGGGCTCCAAAATGTGTCGACTTGAATTTTATCCTCAGAATGCTACCTACAACAAGTTAGTTTCACAAAATACAAATGGAAATGCTACAAGAAATCCAAACTCAACCAATTAAACTACATGAAATACATATGAAATAAAAATACTATTATTACCTTCATGGTTTATGTCTCAATGTGTCATAACTCCATTGTTCCTGGTTGCAGATGGTGTGCTCTTAGACAATGCATTGATGGCTTCCAAGATGGCATATGAAGAATGGATTGATAACTAGTAGTTAACTAATGCTATGATATGATATAAAATACTACATGATTATGCTAAAATGATTATGATATATGATAATTGCTATTTGCTTCAAGATTAAAACTCATAGATACAAATGATTAGCTTGCAAATTCACTTGAAAACTAACTTGAAGATTATTGAAGTCTAACTCTCTCTCAACTGAAGCTCTTGATTTTATAGACTTTGAGAGGATGAGATGATGTGGCTTAGATCAATGGTCATGATCAGATCTGCAAATTTGGATGGTTGTGAGCAAAGGTGGAGGTTAAGAGAAAGGAGGAAGGAGAAGACAAGTGTCACTCATCTCACCTTGACTGGGTTGCTGACTAAGGGAATCTAGGAATGGTTGGAGAAGATTTAGGCATGATAGGACATGTGGACTCAAGTCCTTCCTAAGATGTAGGGGGTGTTGGAGATAATATAAGAAATGGTTATGAAATATGTGTACGTACACAATATTCATTAAATTAGGAGGTTGGAGATAAATGATGAATTAATATTTAAGAAATATTAATTTCCTTAGCCACATGTTTGATGAGTTGGAAAAGGGAAGATGAAGTGGAGATGGAGGGTGAGTTGGATAAGGGATTTAAATAATTTATAGGAATTTTTTAATATTTGAGACTATAGGATAGGAGAATAACTATTAAATATTAGATATTTAATTATTTGGAGAAGATAATTAAGTATTAGATATTTAATTAACTTGGAGGAGATAATTAAATATTAGATATTTAATTAATTGATTAGAAGAATAGGATAGATGAATTAATTAATAAATTATTAATTATTAGAAAGACACGAAAATGAATTAAATAAATTAATCTTTTCAAATTAACTATTTATTAGAAGAATAAACATTAAATAAATATATAATATTTATTTAATCACTCATAGACAATTTTATGTGTATACAATTATTAGCACAACAAAAAAAAGTAATAATGCAACCACAAAGATCAACACCATAACACAAAGATTTATATGTGGAAAACCTCAAAGAGGAAAAACCATGGTGGGATTGATGACCCATAATATCTATCCACTAATCAAATGAAAAAATATTACATATAAGAGGACTGCAAATGCAGGAAGGCACTTTGCCTAGAGTGCATTGCTTGTCACAAAAGGAGCCTCACTGAATACAACAAATCTTTGGACTACAATCCGAAAAGAAGATTGAACTGCAATAATAGTATTTCTTATGCCTGAGTACAGATCTAGTTAAGCTCAATGCCGGAGGTCTTAAACCTTTTACACAAACCCAATTCGATCACTTATGGTCGACCAAATACTCTACATATAATTACAACCTTATTCACACATAGATAATCCCATAACCATCCATGATTGTGATCTACAAAGAGATCTTACATCATATTTATACAAACCCTAGACCTAAACAATTAGGTTGGCCACCTAAAAGACAATAGAATAGATCCATTACATAAACTCACAAACTAATGATAACCCAAGTTGGCCTAAGACAAAAACAACATTATCCAAATAATAAAATCCAACCGGTAATGCATCAGGAGCATCCACCAACACGTTACACAAACTAGTCCATAACCTAGGAGAATAACACAGAATAGCACTAGACCTAAAATAGGTCACCATAAGCCAAATGCAACACCATCAATCAACTGGAACACAAACATGATAACCATCAGCATCCTGAGAACCTTCTAGAAGCTGCACCAACACCACTTATCAAATCCATCAAAAGATCTTCAACAAAGCTCTGTCGGTAAAACCCTTACCGATAACTAGAAGGCTTACTAGAACATATGATAGCTTCGAGATCACCAAATCCCAAAACAACTAAATGTGACACACATCTAAACCATATGAATGACCAAACCAAACCATTTCCACCAATCTCTTGATTAGCATCATAATCCAACCATTCTCGTGGAACCCTGTAGACAACCAAAGAAGCTAGTGTTGACATCAATGAAACATATAATCGATTCCTTCATATGACCAACAATCTCCCCCTTTGGCATTGATGGGAACACTAGATGTGAAAAACATCCAAGTGTCAAGAAATGCCAACCAAGTCTCCCCCAATGGAAGACACCCAACAAATGATATAGCAATGAAGCTCTGAGCCAATTAACCAAACCATAGACCAAACTCCCTCTTTGACTGATATGTCTCTTTAGATATGTTTTCACATGTATATCTCTTCCCCTTTGACATCAATACCAAAAATATGACATAAACATCAAACAAAAACCATAGATCTTCTGAACCACACAACTGACTACTCCCCCTAAGTAGTAGCACCATCTCATCAATATGAAATGAATAATAGCTCTGATAATGTATATCGGACTAATGCCAATCAACATTACTTAAGTCTCCACCAAAGGGGAAGAGAACCCCAATCTATCTCTAAAGTACTCAAATGATTCCCTGGGAAAAGGTTTAGTGAAGATGTCTGCAATTTTCTCTTTATTGTTCACATAAATTAATTTGACTTCATTTGCTTCTACCTTTTCCTTCAAAAAGTTATACTTGATTGATATGTGCTTTGTCTTTGAATGAAATACTGGATTCTTTGATATGTCAGTAGCAATAGAGTTATCATAGTGAATAACTACTAATTCATCACAATATACCCTTATATCTTTTAACATTTGCTTCATCCATAGAATTTGTGTTAGTTGGTAGCAGCAGCAACATACTCAGCTTTAGTAGTCTATAAAGAAGTACATGATTGTTTCTTGTTGATCCATGAAACAAGTTTCTTTCTAAGAAAGAAAACTTCATTGGATGTGCTTTTCTGGTCATCTATATCTCCAGCCCAATTAGCATCTGTATATGCATATAGTGTAAAGTCATCATCTTTAGGATACCATAAACCATATTCAGTTATTCCTTGAAAATATCTGAAAAATCCTAGCTAGTGGAGAAAAAGTTTCATCATAATCAATTCCTTCCTTCTGAGAATATCCTTTGTAGACCAATCTAGCCTTGTTTCTTACAACTTGTCCATCTTCATTCAATTTATTCCTAAGAACCCATTTAGTTCCAATAACATTCTTCATTTTAGGTCAGGGAACTAAAGTCCATGTGTTGTTCTTTTCTATCTGATCCAATTCCTCTTCCATTTACATACCTTAACTACTGATGCTGGTTCAATTTCAGAAATTAAGCATACTTCTTCAGCTGCCAACCTTCTCCTTGTCATCACTCATTTTCTCTTGTCTCCAATAATCTGATCTTCTGAATGATTCAACCTTACATACCTAGGAGTCTTCTGACTCTTTGCTTCTTTGCTCTGATCTTCAGTTACTGTTGAATTTTCTGATATTGTCGGGATAATTGGTTCAACATTTTGTTCTGGTATAGGCACTATCAAATCAGTTATGATCATTTCCACTTCTGGTTCTCTTTCATAAGTTCTGATTTGACCTCTGCACTTCTCATCCACCTTGACATTTGCACTCTTCATAATTCTCTGCAATATTTTGTTATAACATCTATATGCTTTCCTTTCATTTGAATAACCAAGAAATATCCCTTCATCACATCTAGGATAAAACTTTCGAATGGAATCATCTCTTTTGATATAGCATTCACTACCAAAGATTCTAAAATACTTAACTGAAGGTGTATGACCAAACCATAACTCATATAGTGTCTTGCTGGTAAACCAAACTAGATCTAAGATCCAACAAATCTTCATTGGTTAATCTTCAAACTGACTTTTCCAATGTCTAAAACAAGCTTTCAGACCACTATCGGGGGTAATGCAAGATTTGTCATCAATTTGCCTCCCCCTAAGACTAATACCTTAGTTACCAGATGTGTTTCCTATTGCCAGTGCAGGAATACCTTGTTCTATTGGATGAACATCTAGGGTATTTGATTTTGCCGATTGATCCTCAAATTTTCTAATCCACTTCTTTGCATGCTCCTTCTGAATATCATCAACTTTTTGCTTTCCCTTCTCATTGGATTTGTCATTTCCTATTGGTAAGTTCTTACTTCTATAAAATTTAGCAATGTGTCCTACTTTGTTGCATTCATAACAAGTGAAATTGTTCTTTTGAATTGCCTTGTTGTAACCTTCATCATTTCTTGACCTAAATTGATTAGCCATATGTCCAAACTTTCCACATGCATGACATTTTACATTCATTCTACAATTTGTTGTCCTATGACCATACTTTTTTCAATTTAAACACTGATCGATAAATGAATTGTTTTTCTGATTGACTCTATTTCTGCATGGACTTTCCATATGACCAAACTTATTGCAAACAAAGAATCTACCATTAAATTTATGTGCATTGGGTTGTCTTATCGGTGACCTCTGATTCCGGTTGATTGGTGGATTCTCCCAATTATTGTTCTGACTGGATGTATCATCTCGATTTGCAATTTCAGAGCTTTATCCGTGCTCAAATCCAAGACCTCTAGTGTCTCCATTGTCCCTTTTATTCCTCAATAATTCATCAAGCTTTGTATAACTGACCTTGAACTTGTCTTTGTACTTATTTGTAGAATACATATAGCCTCTTAGGACTGTTATCATTCTTTCCAACTCTTGCTCATTGTTTTGAGTTTGCACCAATTTAGTTCTCATGTGCCAACCTAATGCATTCTTAAGATTTGTTTTTTAGAGATTTGGCAAGATTTTCTTCATTCTTCTTCCAGTCTTCAATCTCCCTGGACATCCTCATGATTAGGGCTTGCATTTCTTTCTTTTTCCCATTTTCCTGACTTAGCTTCTAGTATATTTCCTTAAGAGCATTCTTTTCTTCATCATCCTGATTTTGTAATTGATCACAAAGTTATTTCCTTTTGGCATTCTTTTAGAGTAAAGATGAATTCCTTTGCATATCTTAGCTCATCTTTTGTAGAATTCATCTCATCTTCTAGCTTCATGTTCTTCAATCTTTTAGCATCAAATTATTCAAGTGATACTTCAAGTTCTTTCCTCAAACTCATCTCCATGGATTCCGGATTCAGGATCTTCCTCAAGCTATTAGACGTATTTCGAGGCACCGAGCTCTGATACCAATTGCTGGAATTCAAGAACACTGAGAGGGGGGGTTAATCAGTATTCTCTGGGTATGATTAATTTTAACCCTATTAGCAAAACAACTTAGTAACTGGTATTCATAAAAGAAAATAACAAGTAATAATGCAACCATAAAGATCAACACCATAACATAGAGATTTATACATGGAAAACCTCAAAGAGGAAAAATCATGGTGGGATTGGTGACCCACAATATCTATCCACTGATCAGATGAATAAATATTACATATAAGGGGCCTGCACATACAAAAAGGAACACTACCTAGATTGCACTACTCATCATAAAAGGAGCCTCACTGAATACAAGAAATATTCAAACTACAATCTAGAAAGAAGATTGAACTGCAAGAATAACATCTCTTATGCCTAAGTACTATTTTGGTTAAGCTCAATACCAGAGGTCTTAAACCTCTTACACAAATCTAATTCAATCACCTATGGTCAACCAAATCCTCTACATATGATTACAACCTTATTAACATAGATAATCCCATAACCATCCATGACTATGATCTACAAAGAGATCTTACATCATATTTATACAAACCTTGGACCCAAACAATTAGGTTAGCCACCTAAAAGATAATACAATAGATCCATTACATAAACCCACAAACCAGTGATAACACAAGTCATCCTAAGACTGAAGCAATATTATCCAAACAATAAATCCAACCAGTAAACCATCAAGAGCATTCACCAACACATTACTCAAACCAATCCATAACTTAGGAGAATAACACAGAACAGCACTAGACCTAAAATAGGTCGCCATAAGCCAAATGCAATACCACTAATCAATTGGAATACGAACATGATAACCATCAACATCCTGAGAACCTTCTAGAAGCCAAACGAACAACACTTATCAAATCCATCAAAAGATCTTCAACAAAGCTCTACCAGTAAAACCTTTACCAGTAACCAAAAGGCTTACTAGAACATATGATAGCTTTCAGATCACCAAATCCTAAACCAACTGAATGTGACGTGCATCTGAACCACATGAATGACCAAACCAAACCATTTCCACCAATATGAACATACCAAAGACCAATATCCTTATCAACATCACAATCCAACCATTCTTGCAGAAGCTAGTGTTGACATCAATGGCAAACATCAATGCAACACATAATCAATTCCTTCATATTGCCAACACACATGTTTTAAGTGCATTAGAGAATGAATAATAGACACTTGAGGCTATTATACTAACTACATTACTTGAATACCATGCAATCTCTTATACACATGAGCGTTCCTATAATTATCCTTATGTAAGAAGTCATATGCCGGTAGGGTAAAGGTATGACATTTTACACATAAAGGATATACACTCAAAGCATAACTCTCATGTACACAATATCTCGATTACAAGTATCACCTTCCCAACATTATCATTTATCCATTTTACTAGAATTCCCAATTCGAATAAGATAAGGAAGCAACATCATTTCTATATTTTCACTGACCAATCACAACATTCTTATAATTCTTGACAATTGTGCAAAAGTTTTGCAAAGCTAAGAATTCTATTTTTTCAAAATAAAATGGAATCACAAAAGAATAATTTCCTATCCTCTATGCACATTTTATATGCAATGATATGATTATATTAATCAATACTTGTTTCCCATCATGATCTATCAAACACCTAAACCATATGGACTACCTATAGAGTATATGCAAAAAGTATTCCGTTTACTTACTTACTTGACATGATGCACTAATAAGAAAAACAAAACACTTTGGTCTTCAATGCAAAATGAAACAGACATTCCCTAATATATGCCTCATGATATTCATTTACTAATAATTAAATATTTCTAGTTAATTTCAAATACATCATTAACTATGGCCATTCATTTAATGTCAAGATATGAGGAGAAGAAGGAAAATAAAACTATCATTTAACTAATATATGGTTATGTATGCACATCAAACATGTTCTTCACTTACACATCCTATTTATACAAAGTTAATAGATATGTCAAATGCAAATACAATATTATACTATTTATTCAACTCATTATTCGAGTCTATCATCTGAAACACATAATGGAATATTTAATGAAGACACATCCAATTCCCTCTTATGCCACTATAACCTAATCCTTTTACACATCCAAGATATCTTCCAACATTCAAGTACACACTAACTTCTCCAAGGCTCACATAATGGTTTTAGGAAATCACAACATTCGCTTGCAACAAGAAGACATACCCAACCATAAGTACACAAGATATAGATATTTTAATTTTTAGAGAGAAGGAGGAAGGAAGAAATATGTTCAATTCACTAATATGGATATACACTCAACATTTTATATACAAGTTATCATAATTACAACACTAATTCGAATCACAAATATAACACAAGCACAAAATCATACTTTCAGACTTAAGGCAAAGCATTATCCAACCTAATAAGCTAGTCTAGGGAATACAATATCAGTTAGGGAGGTGCATACAATTATCTCTAAAAATTGGAGTAAATGTAGACCTAAACATCTTACAAGAAAACAATTCACATATAATCACATAACAAGTACTTACATCAATAAGAAAGAGAAAGAACTCAATACACATGTTACACTCATTTAGGGTTTTCAGAGAGAGTAAGAAAAAAGAACAGAGCACAAAACATCTAAGATCTTCAAGATCCCATGCATTAATCACAAGCATACATCAAAAGGACAAGCATACTATGAAAAGGCTATATACCGCACACCAAACTAAGGGAACAAGTTACACCAGAGATCCCAGTGTTGCAAACCTTGGCTTTGATACCAAGTGTAATGCCCTGCCAAGAAACCCTAAGGATACAACTACAAACACTCGTAAAGAGTGTAAAATGTTTTTTCCTAAGCATTGTTGAATGCATAAACGTATGAGATAAACATTTGAAAAAGAAAATTTCACAAGTGGAAGACTTAACCTTAAGCTCCTAAAGGGTTTCCAATGAATATTATTCAAGTAAACAAATTAACAATAAGGTTTGATTAAACTAACTCTTGAAAGAATGATTACGACAAGATCATAGCAATTAAGTTTCATTAAGAGATTACAATAAGTATGATTGAATTCATACAAATACAAGATCTACCATCTAAGTCATATCGTAATAACATTGCATTTAGTTCACAAAGTCTCATAGAAATACATAATGATTACATCAAATTACAACTTTCCATGAAGGCATACATAAATAGTGATACATCTGACCACATAAGGTCTAGGAGATACAAACATGATCCAAGAAGAAAAAGAGGATCCAACTGGTACATGGAATGGAGTAAATCCAAGAGAGAAACTGGAGCACCCACAAACATAATCCCTCACAAGAAGGAACAAATAAAACCCCCAATGGAAAGTGGCACTACCACCCAACCATGTGGCCCAAAAAGGGACCACCCCTCCATCCTAGGAGATAGTAATAAGGCCCTCAAGAAAACCATAATAAAGCATCACATGGTCTATCTTGTACATTGGTTACTCACATAAGGCATAACATACAGATCTAACTTTCACGAGAATTCTCCAAGTAAAACCAACACAAGACTACACACTAGTGAACATAAGGGAAGAGTGTCATCGCATAGCTGGTATGGGTTATCCTAGCAGGCCTCCATAGGCCCCGACCCCATCCTCGGTTACGTTGGTAGCCTCTCCCGAACCCACAGCCACCATCCATGACTCATGCGGACCCAAGAAACCTTTCGTGAAGACAAGGTAGTTGGTTTTGGCATTCTAGGCCTTCCCACTACATCCTGAGTCTGTACACACACTCAAACATGACTGGGGTACAATTAATCTTGATTAATATTTTAAAACACAACCCCAATTTATTAATTAGTTTATCACTTATTACTGAAACTTCCAAGGGGTTATCCTGGACGCCACTTTGCACCCCGACCCCACCTCAGAAGCCACTCTTCCTTATTTCACTACACAACCTCCAAAGAACTTCCAGGAAAAAAACACAAAAGCCAACCAAACATAGGGAGTTCAAACAAAACCGAAGAAACATACTTGGTTAAATAAACCCTCTACCAAGGTGTAACCAACTAGAGGTGTGAAACAAACAAACGGGTTTATTCCCAAGACAAGACCACAACAAGGATAAAACAAGTACAACCACAATCAAAACATAACCAATCAACTTGGACAATCATCTCGCATTCAATAACATACCAACATACACACAAGAATTACTCTTTTCAAATAAAACATCCTAAATCCTCCAATAGAGTAAATATCCAAAAAGGATTCACTTGCACACTAAACATATATCCATTTTAAGGAATAACAAGGACAGTTCAAGAATATAATAAAACTAATACTATCCAATTGTAGCCCCTTCAATTAATTGCATTCCTCCTAGATAAGAAAATTTACAAGGAAAAATGCATGAAAAGGGTCTACGTCAACATATGCCCAAATAGACTTGCACAATGTCCTGATTTAAAATCCATACCCACACACACATGAAAAACTGCCCTTAAATAAAAATTCAAGCCATAAGTTTCCAATCCATTAATTGACATATAACAGGTTTCCCTTGCAATTTAAATGCTAAGCAATCTTTTACAAAATAAATGCAAGTCACGGTCTAATCAGGCCATTATTTAATCCAAATACAAATTTTTCAACTAAAGCCATCTTGACTAAATTACTCTATGATTACTGAGAGAACTTTAGTTATTAAAATAAAATCCAATTGATATTAACATTTAATTCCTATTTTCTTAATTCCAAATTCACATTTAATTGATAAATACATATTTTCTAATCTGATAGTTTTTTTGTTTTAAAAAAAAATAGAATTAACTGATTTTCATAAAACAAAGCTAACTATCTCCATATTCCAAACATAGCATATATATATATATATAAACTTAAATTAAAAAAAAAAATTGTTGGCCCACGTTTGCAAGGAAGGCGTGGGTGTGGGGTTCACACTATGGGTGTGCCACGACACCCACAGTCGTGGGTACCCATATGAGCCCCAATGCTATGGAGTGCCCATGGCACCCACAACTATGGGTTCCCATATAGACCCCCATGTTGTGGAGTTCCCACGATACCCATAGTCATGGGTTCCCACGATGTGGAGTTCCCATGGCACCCACGGGGCAATCCAATGCCCTCTAAAAAAAATAGAGTCCCCCCCCCAAAAAAAAAATAAAAATAATGCCTTCCCTCAATATGATAATTAACAAAATATAATTTTCTTTCTTCTCCAGTTTTTTAATAGAAAAAAACAAATAGAAATGGCCAAACATGGTTGTATTCAAACAAAAAACCAACAATTTCAAAATTCAAGATTCCCAATTCCAAATTTAATAACAAGGAGAAATTTATTTTCTTCTACAATACTAAAACAAAGAATAAAATTTAATCAAACAACAAAATAACACAAGTGTATAAGGACAACAAGAAAAGCCATATTCTTTACTCCCAAAATTTGGAGAATCTGAAACCCCCATCCCAAATTCACAAAAAGGAAAGAAATGAACTGCATATATGCTCACTAAAATGAAATTGATAATGAGAATACCCAGCCAAACAAAGAATTTCTCTACCAATTATTTCTTCCCAAACAAAGAGGAAAAGAAGAAAATAATTCCTATCACACATGCTCAGAAAGACAAAAATAAACAAACAAAGGTTTTAAAAGCCAACCTTCAAATGCATTCATAGAAGAAGATTGAAGAAGAATTCAATGGATGGACACACACAACAAAACACACCAAACCTTTCAAATCTTTTTCACCAAAATAAATTCCTTCAACATCTCATGAACACCTCTAGGCAAAAAGCCCCAATCCACACCTGCGAGGAAATTTTCCAAAATGACAGGCCCCCTATTCTAGAAAAAAATTTCCAATATAAAAGATTTTTACCCAAAATATCCTTTTAGGGAAAAATCTTTTCTTTGGAAAAATATCACTTTTCCAAAAATAAAAATTGAAAATACTTTTTCCAAACCAATACTTTTAAATTTTAATTTGAATTAATTTTCCTCACATACAAAGAAGTCAACAAAATATTTATTATTATTTTTTCTTAAGTTGAAATAACTTTTCTCAAAATAAGCAAAACACAATATAAATCCACTATATGAGATATACTAAAACAATTAATCTAAGTAATCAACCTAGACTGCTTGATTTAATTATTTAACCATAAAAAGGTGCCCATATTCATATATCCTTAATTTAATTATAAATGCAATGCACATTAATTATAATAACCATAAGGTATTAATAATTAATTTCATATTAAATAATATTAGAAGAAAATTAATAGTCACAAAATGCATAACACACAAGCTCATCTAAACACAGTAAAGACACAACCCGCATACCACATCGGGAAGGTGGCCTAATTGGCGAACCGATAAGGTTGATAGATGACTAACAATGCTCACAATCGAGCAAGGCTAGGGATGATATTTAGGGCCTTAAGACTATCTCTTCCACTTCCATTGAGTTAAATAGGTAGCCTCAAACCTGTGGAGCCAGGTGGATTCAGTAACTTGTACCTACAATTCCTTCATGACTGAACCACGCATACACATATATATACAAACACGATAACCACACCGGTGAAGGAGAATCATGACTTTCCGTGTCTCACCGAAGTGAGTGATAGAAAATTATCTCCTTGCACCCCATACAAACTCCACACAAACATGAAGACAGATACATAGTGCAACTCACAGATAAAGTAATTGTGTTAGTCCATGGTTGGTAACACATGAATAAAATTAGATTTCATCATCTATGAAATACAATGCATAAGAAAAATTAACATTTAAGAATTCATAAGAAATAGTGCATGATCAACATCTACTCCTCAATAAGCAATAATGCATAATCACATCCACTAAGTCACACTCAAAAGCATAGTACCTGAATATAAACATCATAATCATAATCTATCCACCATTCATAAAAAGCACTAAAAAGTCAACCATGGTCAACTAGGTTCAATAGAGTTTGATTAGGGAAGGGGTATTACAAGGCGTCTACATTTTGCCCCTCTTTTACGCAATGGAAAAAATGGTGATGGGTTAAAAACAAAGAAAAGATGCCCCAACATGGAAATGCAAGTAAGTGATGCCCCCTCAAGAATTTAATCGAAAAAAATTTAAATTGTGATAAAAGATTCTTGAAAAAAGAAGAAAATACCAAAAAAAGATGAAGGGGATGAGAAGAAAAAGCCACAAGAAAGGCATAAAAGAAGCAAAGCAAAGGCATCAGAAGGGAGAAAGAAGGGCTTATATAGGCCACATAGGGCCCATAGAAGGGTTATTTTCACACTCACAAGTCAATGGGCAGTATAGAGCCCAAAACAAAGGAGAAAAAATGGTGTAGATTCCACTCCATGAGCAATGTGGTGATAGGGTCAAACTCTTCTAGGGACCACCAGAGTATGGACCACGGGTATGTACCCCTATCTTGACTTCGTGATTTGAGTAGGGTAGCATTAATTTAGGGTATTAAAGAGGATAAAAGGTTGTCAAGGCACAGATATCGATCACTTGATCAATATCTGCACTTGAGGATCACCATTTGCATTGTGGATCCCCATTTACGCAAGTGAAACATTGTTTGTGCAAGCATCAATGAGGTTATCAACATCTATGATAGGGAGGGACAAGGGAAGGGGGCTCATTGTGAAATTTCATCTACATTCTAGTATTTGATGCACAACACGCAGTTTCAATGCCTCCGCTAGGAGAAACATCATCTCTGCCTAAAAGGGAAAAAGGAGGGAAGGGATGAATGAAAAGGATCTAAGGGGTTTCCATGGGATGCCCGAAGGTGTGATATGTGGAAATTAGAAGAAAAGGGCTAACATGAGTGGATTCATGGATGCATGAGTCACTAGGTCCTCTACAATCACAAAAGTGATAGCCTCCCATGATGAGATATCACAATAGTCTAACTGAGGTGAAGAGGGATGTGTTATACCATGTTAGGTTATAGTGGGTGCGCAGGTGGCCTAGGATTCATGCAAACACAACAATGATGATGGCACTCATGGAGTGATGGCACAATGATATGTGCTTGTTCTATTTACCTACTAGAGAGGTATCACTTAATTTGTTGGATGTGTGGTGAATCTTGTGGGTTCCAATTCATGGTGTGATCCCAAAGTATCGATTAGAGGGTGGGGAGCACTACCTTTGGTAACTATGTCAAATGGATGATCTACCCATGGACAAGACATAGATGGTGCTTGATCGGGCCCTGGAGTGGCCATGATAGATACCGTGACTTTTATTATACATCTATAACTTGATCAATAGTTGGGTGATGCCCAATCTCAGTGGGCATGGATTTCCTATCAGCTGGTCTAGGTATCTATATCATATCATGGAGGATAGAAAGCAATTTGCCTGGTGATATGCAATACTCAGAAAATTGTATCATGACATTCACAAGTTTGTCTATTGGGGCTACAAGAACCTAGGGACTAGTGTTACTCTTTTGCACATATGGGATTTTGAGAATATAGTCATGTGTCGGCCTCTTGGAGTCAGGGAGCGGTGGCCACAGTACCCCTATGTGTATAGATATGGAGGATTAATACATTACACTAGAGTGGGATCGATGGGCTATTGGTGTTTTTTTATTGATGAGATGATGGATTTCACATGTCACCCATACAAATTATGTGAGCAATTAGCAGAGGATGCTTACTAATTTTATTTTGTCTAGATACGGTGTTGGTTGATTAGCTGTATTGTCCATGCTATAGATTAGTACCTGCCTCACCGAGTGATATGGCAATTTGGCATATGGCAGGATATTGTTGGCAAGGAGCGAACACATCTTTGGATTACATGGGAGACTTCTACATGGTTAGATGTCATAGGGCTTTTTGAGGTGTAGGTTAGCTAGATAAGGATAACACTAGTTGATTGGGACCCCAAGCTAGATGTGATCAATTTCAGATGTACAGGTGTATACGCAATATGGTGGGAGTTTCACCAATCAACATAGTTGATGCTATCAGGGGTTCTTACACTATATGAGATAGTACTATCTATAGACCATTTTTTGGGAGGGGATGGAGATGATGGAGGGAAGGGAGGAGAGGGAGGAGAGGGAGGAGGGGAGGAGCCAGAGGAGGCCAAAGGAGATAGAGAGAAGTCAGAGCATTGAGGAGAGGATGGGGGAAAGGAGCCCAAGGTGCATAGGTACATGTGTAGGCAACACCCATACATGTACAATGATAAGTGGGATGACAAGCACAAAAGTCTGAAAGGCTTGGTGAGTCCCTGGTTGGATTCACTTAGTGTACATAAGAAAGAATGTATGGATATGGTGGGAAATCCCACACCGGCAGAGGTAAATGAGAAAGAGTTATTTGCACATATATTAATTGGACTTGTATCTATTTTTTGGAACTTTCAAAAGTGGTTGGGATACTTATCTTGAGCTATTAGAGAAGGCTTATCTGGAAATTTTGAAATTTGTTTAGCTCCGATAAGATATTTTGGGATATTCATTGTATAGTTATTTTTCTTTGACATTCTTTTTCGAATTTTTATGGAATTGATGTCAAAGTGGGAGTGGTATAGATGTGAAAAATAATAGAAGGATTTATGGAGTTATGGATATATGGAGATGTGGAGTTTTTTGCATTAATGGATATTCAGCTCAGGGGGAGCAAGTAGGATGGAACTGGCAAATGAAACCTTGACCATTTTTCACATGAGTGTTGCCATCAATGCCAAAGGGGGAGATTGTTGGAAATTGGCACTCAATTGGTTGGTTTCACTATGTTTTCATTGATGGAAACATGGTATTGTATTCCGACTTCATATTTTGGTTCAGTTGTGTACCGACAGGCACTTCATAGACACTACACTGACACCAACACCGACAGGACAGAAGCATTTCTTTGGTTACCAGCAATGTAGTCCGACATGGTTTAAAAATGGTTATCGGTATTGAAGGCCGACATCTCTTGGATCCAACATCGACAATTGGTTTTAATATTTATGTATTTATGTTATCTGGCTAACATGTAATTTGATATTGTATATATCTTTGTAAGCCGACATAAGGCATGATAAATTGTATAGGGTATTTAGGTCAGTTTTGATAGATCATTTTGATATGAATTAATTATGTGAATATGTAATTGGAAGGAGATGTGAAATATGTCAGAGATTATGTAAGTGAGGATACTTATGTAAGGGTTATTTCACTAGAGGGTTTAGGGTTATAGACCAAAATAGATAGAGCTTAAACCGAAACTGTATTCTGGCATAAAAGATGTTATTTTAGTAGTTCAACAGTTCTCTAGATTATAGTTTGGAATTTTATGTAGTCAATGAGGCTCCTTTTCTGATTGAGCAGTGTGCTCTAGGCTGTAAGCCTTCCTACAAGTGCAAGCCCCTCATATTTTGTAATATCTCTTCATATGGCTAGTGGATTGATATTGTGGATCACAAATTCCATCATGGTTTTTTCCTCTTTGAGGTTTTCCACGTATAATTAGTGTTATGATTCTAATTTATGTGATTTGCTTGTTGGTTGTTTTACTTATTTCAATTTTGTATGTACCAGTATACCGGTTGGTGTATGCATGTTTTAATAATTCTGAAATTGATCATTTCGGTATAACACTAATTCACACACCCCTCTCAGTGTTATTGGATTCCAACAATATAGAGCCACCAATTTCACTTCCTTCTAGAGAGATAGGTCTCTTCCCTCTCTTGAAAATTGGGCCCCATTAAGGGGGAATAGGGCATTGGGCGCTCTAGTCCTGAGACCCTAGTCCTCTTCAAACAAAGACAAAAATTAAGTCCTAGAGATGAGGGTACCCCTTCAGAGAGTCATTTGGTAGGTGTATATGGCCTCAAAATTGGAGTTAAGGGACTGAATGGAGCAGCCAGATAGGAGATGCAAGGAGACATGCTAAAGTAGGGGCACAAATATGAGGTGTACATTTAGCCCCCATTTTAATGAGAGTATGATCCTATGCAAATACTAATGATAAAGTAGATGAAAGAAAGATGAAGGAAATGGAAGAAATGAGCAACTAGAATCATAATCAAAAGGAGTATAAGACATCACTAATTTTGAGAAACCAAGCCCCTAATCTTAGGATCTTAACTCACTCAAATGCATGAAAGGGAACACAAGACAAAACAAAACAAAAAAGGCAAATAAAGATAAATAAAGGAAAAAAGAAAAAGACACACAACAAAAAATATAAAGACCAAAAACAAGACCTCAATTCAACTAGCCAAAGAGACCTCGATATCAAAATGTCTCATCCACTAATATCATTCTTGAAAAATGCCATCTCAAGAACACAAGTGATCACATAAAAGATCAAGAGAATGCATCATCCATGAACTACCAATAGCAAAGCTATGAGCTAATGAGAAGAAAGAGGAGAAGCATGGATACACATTCTAGATGTGTTTTTCTAGGTGATGCATGGGAAGAAGAGAAAAGGCATGGATACACATTCTAGATGTGTTTTTATAGGTGATCCATGTTAGGGATGAGAGTAGGAATAGTCTAGTTATGTTTTGGTAGTTCTAATCATCCTTGTGTGTGTGTGCAAGTGATGTCTAGTTTCAAGTATATAGAACCCCATATAAGAGTTTTTTTTCTCTAGTTTTGAGCATGCTTCAACCTATTTAAGACATATAATGCAAATACAAATGCAAATGCTAAAGGGTGAATTTATAGTTTTTAGGAACATCTCATATAAGAGTTTGTTTTCTTTGGTTTTGAGAATGTATAACCCCATTTAAAAGAAAAAAATTCTTGTTTTCAATGACATCCCATCTAAGAGTTTGTTTCCTCTAGTTTTGGTGTTGTATACCCCATCTAAGACATATATCAATTCCACATCTAGTTTTGGGTGTGAAGCATCTCCTATAAGAATTTGTTTTCTCTGGTTCTAAGTTTGAAAACCCTGTCTAAGACATGCAAAGATATGGTACAATATGATACAAATAGGGCAATATGTATGCCCCCCCTTAAGATGTCAAGATAGCCCTATGTTAATGTCTTAAGGAAGATAGAAACAAGGATACCCACCTTTAACACTGAGGAGATATCCTTTAGGAAATGATATCATTAATCCAAGATAAAGAGGAAATACTCTTCAAGCAAGGATAAGACAGTTGAAAAATAGATATCTTTCAACAAGTGTAAAGAGAATCCTTGGAGGAGAAGAGATATTTTCTCAAAATACATCTACCTCCAAGAGGAGTTCTTGAAAAAAAATAACATCTTCTACCAAAATAAGAACAAATTATGTATACCTTTCTCTTATTGCTCAGTGAAAGGGATTCTTGATGAAGGATGACACACTTTTTGACCCAGAGTGAAGGGTTTGTTTATAATCGATATCCATTACCAAGTGTAAAAGAGGTTGTAGCTAGGGACATACACCTCTTACATAAGAGAGAATCCTTGAGCAAACAACATCTTCACATAATGAATCACATCAAATCATAAGAAAATGCCACTCAACAAAGGAAAAGTGGATCCTTAGATAGGACAAGAGAAAAATCATTGCCCCCCAAGCATAATGACAATGAGAAAAATTACAAAACCTCTAAGAAAATATTATACATAATCTAATGCACAATATACTCATAAGAATAAATATCGAATGTAAGAAAAGACATTATATGTAAAATTAAACTCCAAAGAAGAGGTAACCTTCAAAGGGAAAGAAAGAAAATTAGAATGAAAGATCACATATTTTGCTAAAGAGAAACATTAATCATAAAAGACATACCATTCCATGCAAGAAAGGATATCCAAAACATGAAATATGAAACCCCTAAAGGGAATAGTGACACTTTAGATAGAGAGAAAGAAAATGATAAGGTTCTTGCCCCCCAAGTATAGAAGAAATAATGAACCATGTTGCTACCCCAAGTGTTTGTGTTGGCCATTTGGAGGAATTGATTATGTGTTGCATTGATGTTTTGTCATTGATGTCAATTCTAATTGTTTTGGATGCTTTACCAGCACCCTTTTGGTCCTGGTAGATTGAGTGGTTTCTGGTTGGTTTGGATCCGGCATGATCTAGTATGCTTTGTATGGTTTGGTTATGGAAATGGCTTATTCATGATACTCATGTCCATATTCAGTCAAATTGGTTTTGGTATGTTGATTGGATGCTATCCTGCTTGCTTGGAAGCTTGGTTTGTTATTCTGGCAAGGGTTTCACCAACATAGCTTTGATGAAGATCTTTGATGATATGCATGAGTGGTGCTAGTGCAGCTTCTAGTATGGATTCAAGATGTTGTTGGTGATCATGTTCGAAACTTGGTGAATGGAGATCATTGCTTTAGTGCGTGGACATATATTAGGTCCTGATTGATCTAGGTTATGGACCAACTTAATGTAACATGTGGATTGGACCTCTCGATGTGTTTCTGGGATGTCTTGTGGGTTGATTATTGTTTGTTTGTTCTAAGGCCGACATGTTTTGTAATTATGTAATTGGTTTATTGTCTGGTGGCCGACCTGATTGTTTATGGTCGAGGGTTTGTATATATGTGATGTAATATCTCATTGTAGATCATCATAGGCATATGTTCAAGGAATGGGAAATGGATATGTAATGTGCGAATAATGTAATATCATTCAGGTAGAGGATTTGGTCGATTATTGGAGATCGAGTTGGGTTTATGTAAGAGGATTTAGTCCTTGGGTATTGAGCTTAACCGGAACTATACTCAGGCATAGGAGATGCTATCTTTGCAGTTCATCCATTCTTCTGGATTGTAGTCTGGATTTGTATGTAGTTAGTGAGACTCCTTTTGTGATGAGCAGTGCACTCTAGGTTGGTGGCCTTCTTGCAAGTGTAGGCCCGTCAATTATAATTTACATACTACAGATGTATTATCTGACTGTGGGTAGGCTTTCCACCGTGGTTTTTCCCTTTACTGGGTTTTCCACGTCATGTGGATGGTATTTATTCTTTGATTATTGTTTATGCTTAATTGATTTAACTTCTATTCTAATATTTGGTTTAAGCATTCCGGTATTAATGTTTTGGGTTATAGTATTAAAGTTTTAATTTCTAAATGTTATGGTAATCTGTGACAACTAAATCACCCCCCCCCCTCTTAGTTGTCTTCTAGTTATTTGAACTATCGAACAATTGGTATCAGAGCTTTGGTCCTCTCTACAGAAAGCTTAACCACTTGACGAAGATCCTATGGAGACTTGTTGTCCTCGATTTCAGCATGGATAAAATCATGAGGCAACCCTATGAAACTGGTCTATTTTGTACCTCACATCCTCCGGGAAAGGTTGATTGACTTCATCGGTTAGCCTCTTCTGCTTTTCATCTTTTATTTAAACAAGTTAGAGCTAGTTTCAAAAGTATTCTAGAAAAATCCAATAATGCTCTTGATTTGATTCACACTGATTTATGTGGTCCAGCTAGAACTAAAAGCTTACAAGGTGATAGATATTTCATGCTAATAATTGATGACTATTCTAGAATGTGTTGGGTTACTTTTCTCAGAGAAAAATCAGAAGCACTTGGAAAGTTCAAACTGTTCAAAGCAATGGTATAAAATGAAACCGGTAAGAAAATCAAATGTTTAAGATCAGATCAAGGAGGAGAATTCACATCTAAGGAATTTAATACATTCTATGAAGTGAATGGAATCAGAGGACAGCTATTAGAACCTAGGACACCACAGCAGAATGGAGTTGTTGAAAGGAAAAACATAACTATCTTGGATGCAGAAAGAAGTATGTTATCAAAAGCAAATTTATCACATGTTTATTGGAGAGAAGTAGTCAGTACAATAGTCTATAGATTCAACAAAGTTCACATCAAAGGTGAAACCGGTAAGACCCCTCATGAACTTTGGTTTGGTAATACTCCTACTCTTAAGTATTTTAGAATTTTTGGAAGTAAATGTTATATCAGAAGAGATGAGTATATTGGAAAATTTGATCCTAGAAGTGATGAAGGAATATTTCTTGGTTATTCATCTAAGAGAAAAGCATATAGATGTTTTAACAAGAGATTGCAGAAAATTATTGAGAGTACAAATGTAAAGATTGATGAACAATTCAGAGGAAATTCAAGGCATATAGACTCTGAACCGACAACAAAAATTTTGAGAAATGAACCTACACCAAATCCACTAGTACAGAATGAAGATCCAGCTACCCCGGTACCATCTAAGGATTCCATAGTAATTGAAGAACAACAACAAACAAAGACACCCTGGTATGTAAGATTCAATCATTCTGAAGATCATATAATTGGAAACAAATTTAAAGGAGCTACGACAAGAGGAAGATTGGCAAATGAAGAGGTATGTCTTATTTCTTAAATTGAACCATCATCTATTAATGAGGCATGTGAAGATAAATTTTGGATTAAAGCTATGGAAGAAGAATTAGAGCAAATTGAGAAAAATAACACTTGGACATTAGTTCCCTGGCCTAAAGATAAAAATGTAATTGGAACCAAATGAGTATTCAGAAACAAACTTAATGAAGATGGTAAGGTTGTCAGAAATAAAGCAAGACTAGTGTGTAAGGGATATTCTCAAAAGGAAGGAGTTGATTACAATGAAACCTTTGCACCGGTAGCTAGAATTGAGGCAGTCAGATTATTCTTGGCCTTTGCAGCACACAAGAACTACAAAGTTTATCAAATGGATATTAAATGTGCATTTTTTAATGGAGATCTTGAAGAGGAAGTATACATTGAACAACTTGATGGATTTTCTTTGATAGATGACAATGATATGGTTTACAGGTTAAGGAAAGCTCTCTATGGACTAAAACAAGCTCCAAGAGCTTGGTATACAAGATTGGTTAAGTATCTTTTGAAGATTAGTTTTAATAAAGGAAATGCAGATAGCAATTTATATTATAAAATAACTAATGATGACATCTTGATTATAGAAGTATTTGTTGATGATATAATCTTTGGAGGAGAAGATGGATTATGTAAGGAATTTTCTATTAAAATGCAGCAAGAATTTGAAATGTCTATGATTGGAGAAATAAAATTCCTTTTAGGAATGTAGATTTCACAAACTGATAAAGGTATATTCTTGAGTCAATCCAAATACTTGAAAGAGTTACTAAATAAATTTGGGATGGAGAACTCTAAACCGGTAAGCACACCTATGACTACAAATGACAAATTATCTCAAAGGGATGAATCTACACCTATTAATCCAACTAGATACAAATCTATGATAGGAGGATTACTGTACTTGACACAAACTAGACCTGATATTATGAATGCAGTATGTATTGTTTCAAGATTTCAAAGTAATCCTAGAGAAAATCATGAATCAGTAGTAAAAAGGATTTTTCGGTACTTACAAGGCACTATAAATCTTGGATTATGGTATCCTAGAAATGAAATTTTTGATCTATGTGCATACACAGATGCAAATTGGGTGGGAGATGTGGATGATAGGGAAAGCACCACCGGTGGAGCATTCTTTCTTGGAAATAGACTAGTTTCTTGGTTGAGTAAGAAATAGAGTTGTACATCTTTATCAACAACAAAATCAGAATATGTTGCAGCAAGAACTAACTATACACAGGTACTATGGATTAAGCAAATGTTGAAAGACATAAAGTTAAAATGCAAGGAACCTATTACTATATATTGTGATAACACTGCAGCAATTGATATATCTAAGAATCCAGTACTACATTCTAAAACAAAACATGTTTCTATCAAACTGAATTTTCTAAGGGAAAAAGTTGAAGAAAAGAAGATAAATTTGGTTTATGTGAATACTAAAGAACAACTTGCAGATATTTTTATAAAACCTTTGCCCAAGGAGACTTTTGAATATCTCAGAGATCAGCTTGGAGTCATAAAACCACTGATAGAGACTTAGGAAGTTGATGATTATCATCAACCAGCAGAATTAACAGACAAATCTTTTATTCTGACCTTTGATGAGGAAGCTACTTCTCAGGGGGAGTAGTTGGTATATTGAATTGATTAGTATTTTGTATATGACTTTGGCATTTGATGTCAAAGGGGGAGAGATATCTATGGAAAAACACATTATCTTTTGAGACATTATCTTTTGAGGAGAGATTGGTGTTGAAAAAATTTGGATAACACATGTTGCTCCCAGGGGGAGAGATTGTTGTTTGGGAGAGACTATTACTCTCTGTATGTATTTTGATTTCTGGTTATGATATTTTTGGAGATTGTTGGTTTTTGGTATTTGGCATTTCTATTTTGGCACTTTGATGGTTTTTCTATCTTGTGTTGCCATCAATGCCAAAGGGGGAGATTGTTAGTATTTTGGTATGGTTTTGTCATTGATGTCAACACCTACTAAAACACTAACACTTTGGAGATCCAACAGTATTCACCAACAAGCAAGTAACTATTGCATAGTTACTGGTATATGGTTCACCGACAGGATATAATGATCATTGACACTTGGAATGATATGGAAGACACTTGGTAATATCAAAGACATCATGTGGACATCTTATCTTAATGAATTAAATCATTGGTATATTCATATTTACATTTTTTTTTTTACCGGCAAATAGGTCTAGGGTTACACTGGCAGGTTTATCTTTTCTAGATCAGTATGACACGCTATGGAGATGATTAATTATTGTTGTAAATGCATTAAGCCGACATGTTTAATCGGTTATTGCATCAGATATTATATTGTTTGTAAAATGTTTTTATTGTAATATCTTGCAGAGCCGACCTACTAAAATTGGTCTTAGGTTATGGTATAAATGTAAGATCTTATTTGTAAGATCAAATGTGGAATGCGAAAAAGAATTGTGTGAAGGTATATGCGAGATTAAGCAGTGCAATACATGTAGACATCATTTGAAGGTGAAACTAGGTTTTTGTGCAAGCATATCAGCATTACACCGGTACTAAATCTAGCATATGAAGATGCTATTTTGAGAAGTACATTCTTATTGGATTTAACCATCCAACTGTAGTCAATGTGACTCCCATTTTGTGATTGAGCAGTGAGCTCTACGCTATTGGCCTTTCTGCATGTGCTGACCCCATTTATGTACACTTACTATCTGCAGTAGTATCATCTGATTGTGGGTAAGCTTTCCCACCATGGTTTTTCCCCTTACAAGGTTTTCATGTACAGATATTGGTGTTATGTGTTGTGGATGACTTTGTGTTTATGTTTCATGCATTAATCTTTACCGGTATAGCAATTAATTGTTAAAACTGTCTATCGGCATACTTAACTGGTTAACCGGTATTAAGCATTAAGTTGGTTAAGGTGTTTTTGGTTTGAATTTAGTAGACAACTGATTCACCCCCCCTCTTAGTTGTCTTCGGGACCTAATAGTGACAACCAACTAACCGTTGGTGTATGAAAAATGTTGCAAAGTTGCTATGAGCAACTTTTGCAACTTTTTCAATTTGTTGCATAGGTGAGAAACTTTGCTCAAACCCAAACTTGGTCACTCTCAAATGAGTCATATGACCTTAACTATTTAAAAAAAACATCAACCAACCTGCATTAACCCAAAAACAACTTATCCGATTAAGTGATCTACCTGGCACCCTTAAGAGCTGACAAGCCAACATTAGCTAGACAAAGACTCTTAGGGCCTTTACAATGATTTGAGAACACACTCAATGGCCTCTTGGCCTTATTACAAAACTAAAAACATGATTCCAACATCCTGGAAACAAAATTACCAAAATTTTCTAAGTGCCCCTGCACCATACTCTCGGGGTAGGAAAAACTCAAGTCCCGTGAGTGGATAGGGCTTGAATAGTGGTTCCATGTTGTAGTATATCTCCTTCAGACATCCATGTAGCTTCAGATTTGAGGAGACCTATACATTTAACCAAGTAGTCTCTATATACTCCTTTCATAGTCCTTTGGACAATCTTGGAATCTAGAATGCATTCCAATGTTATCAGTTGGCTTGGAGGTAGGTCTTGTATCCAATATATATCTTCAGGTGAAGTAGAATCTTCTTGGTTTTTATCTGACTGGGTTCCTTTATAGTGGAACAAATCACATACATTAAACATTGGTGATATACCCAAGTTTTGTGGTAGTTCCACCTCATAGGAATTATTGCCATACTTATGCATAACCTTAGGAGGTCCAATCTTCTTCATACACAATTTGCTAGGCTGTCTCTTAGGGAGTCTCTCCTTTCTCAGATAGGATATAACTAGATCACCTACCTTGTATTGTACTTCTCTTCTTGTTTGTTTGCTTGTGTCTTGTATTTCTCATTGTTCTGTTGCAATGTTTTCTTGACTTGTTCATGGATTTCCTTCATACTCTCTGGAAATTTTTCACCTTGAGCACTCCTATTGTCCATGGGACTAAGGTCTTTGAGTTCTAAGATACCCCTTGGATGATATCCATATACAATCTCAAATGGACTTCGACCTGTGCTCCTATTAACAGAGTCATTGTAGGCATATTCTGCTTGTCCCAATACTAGATCCCAAACTTGACCATGCTATTTGGTGAGACATCTCAGTAGATTACCCAAGGACCTATTAACTACTTCAGTTTGACCATCAGATTGTGGATGGTATGTAGATGAAAAAGAAAGGTTAGTACCAAGTTTCTTCCACAAGGTTTGCCAAAAGTGGCTCACAAATTTTGTGTCTCTATCACTCACAATGCTAAGAGGAAAACCATGGATCCTTAAAATATATTTGAAGAACAACTCGTCTACGTAGGAGACATCATAGTGCATTTTCAAGGCACAAAGTGTGTCATCTTGCTAAATCTATCCACTATGACATAGACATTGTCATATGCTTTTGGAGTTCTAGGTAAACCAAGAACAAAGTCCATACTCACACACTCCCATGGTCTTGTCAGTATGGCTAGAGGCTGATATAAACCTGCATTGTTGGAGGTACCCTTATCCATTTGACAAATAGCACATTGCTCCACAAATATTCTAACATCTAACTGTAGTTTAGGCCAATGGTAGAACCTACCAACCTTCTCTAAGGTCTTGTCAAGACCAAAATATCTACTTAGACTGCCTTGATGCTTCTCCTTGATGATATTGTCTCTCATAGAGAACTATGGTATGCAAAGTAGGTGTCCTTTAAACAATCAGCCTTCCTACAACATAAAATCAGAATAGGCAGCATAAAAAGTATTAGCAAACTTTGAGAAAACATCATATGTTTCACCAAAATCTTTGTCACCTTGATAGAGGTCTTTGAGGTCATTTAACCCCACACTTTGTAGCTATAATTCTTGAATGGTTAGTACCCTTCTACTTATGGCATCTTCTACCTTGTTGGTGACTCCTTTCTTGTGCTTGATGGAAAAGGTGTAGGCCTCAACCCACTTAAGGTTATTTGATTAAGTTTCTCTTGCCCATTCAAAAAACTAAGTGCATGATTATCAGTGTAGACTATGAAATCTTTACATAACAACTAATGTTTCCATTTCTTGAGTGCTTGCACCATGGCATATAACTATAGATCATAGGTAGAATACTTTTATTTTGATTCATTGAGCTTCTTAGAGAAGAAGGCAACCAAGTGACTTTCTTGGCTCAAAACAACCCCTATAGCCAACTTGCTGGCATCACACTCCACGGTGAAGAGATGATTGAAATCAGGGAGCCTAAAGTAAGGGATTTCTACTACCTTTTGTTTTAACAACTTAAACCCCTTGTCTATTGCACTAATCCACTTAAAATGACATTTTATCCCACCTTTTATGGTGTTCAAGATAGGTGCACACACATGGCTAAAACCTCTAATGAATTTTCTATAGAAAGAAGCTAAACCATGGAAAATTCTTACATCTATTGACTTAGGAGTAGGCCAACTCACCATTTCTTCCACTTTTTATGGATCCATTTTTAGACAACCTTGAGAAACTACAAAACCAAGATACACCAATTCATTTTTGAAAAAATCACATTTATCCAAGTTTGTTATCAACTTTTCTTGATGTATCTTCCTCAAAACTTGATTCAATTTTTTGATATGCTCCTCCTTTGACCTGCTAAAAATCAGAATGTCATCAAGATAAACAATGAAAAACTTACCAATCAACTCTACAAGAACCTTACTCATGAGTCTCAAGAAGGTGCTAGGTGCATTTGTGAGCCCAAAGGGCATCACCAACCATTCATAGAGCCCCTCATTTGTTTTAAAGGTTGTCTTCCATTCATCACCAGGTCTGATCCTAATTTGATGATAACCTGATTTCAAATCCACCTTAGGAAAGTAGCAAGCTCCACCTAGGTAGTCCATTAGATGCTCAATCCTTGGCATTGGAAACTGGTATCTAATTGTGATTTTGTTGATGGTTCTTAAATCAGTGCATATCCTCCACTTGCCATATTTCTTAGGTGCCAAAACTGTAGGCATTGCACATGGACTTAAAATCTTCTTTATCAACCCCTTATCTAGCAATTCTTGCACTTGCTTTGCTATTTCCTCATTTTGAGTAGGTGTCATTTTGTAAGAAGCTTTGTTTGGCAAAGTTGAACTAGGCATGAGATCTATCTGATGGTTAACATCTCTCATAGGGGGTAAGGCATCTGATATCTCATTGACAACTATGTCTTTGTACTGGTCTAGTAAGGTCTGCACCTCTTGAGGTATCACCGGTTTGGTTTCAGTCTTTGTCTCTTCTTTGGATTTCACTATGAGAGAAAATCCTTAGTTCCCTTCATGCTTCAACAACTTCAAGAATTATTTCCCACTAAGCAACATAACACTTGATCCAATATGTCTTTCTTCACCCTGATCAATCAAGGGATCCATTTGAAACTTTCTACCCTCCTTGGTGATAACATAGGAATTCTTCTCCCCATCATGTATGGCTTTGACATCATACTACCAAGGTCATCCTAAAAATGAGTGACATGCATCCATGGGTAATATGTCACATACGACTCTATCCTTGTAATCTCCTATTTTAAAATCTACCCAAGCTTTCTCATCTACAAGTACATGTTGACCCTTACTCAACCAAGATACCTTATTGGGAGTGGTATGTGGCAACCTTTTCAGTTTTAGTTTGTCTACCATCTCAACTACTATAATATTCTTAGTAGACCTGAATCTACTATAATTTTACAAATCTTACCATGAGATCTGCAAGTGGTTTTGAAAAGTGTCTTCCTTTGTGTAGGTTATTTGGACTGTGGTACCTTCAACAAGGTCCTTCTTAGAATCAAATTCTCTCCATCTAGGACTGGTCCTGCCTTACTGATTGGTGAGGTAGCACTTTGACAATCCTCCTCTTGCACCACCTGAGTTCTCCTGTCTCCCATGTGAGATCTTGAAGTCTTTTTAGGACACCGGCTCATGGTATGCCCCACTTGATGACAATGGTAGCATTTTCCAGTGAAGACTGTGGCTCCTCTTCCCAAATTGCAAAATCTGCCTCTATAGTTATTTCTCCCTCTAAATTTTCCTCTAAACTATCCTCCTTTGTTAGGATTATCACTACCATTCTCTGATTGATTTCTTTCATCATTCTTGATGGGATTATAGGCCCTTCCAAAGGCGCTTCTTCCTCTATAACCTCTACCACCTCTGCCCCTTTGATTATGTTCACCTTTCCTTTTGATCTTATCTTCTGCTCTCAAAGGTAACTGAAAGCATTTATGGACTGTGTCAGGTGTTCTAATGCTAATCTCACCTTGAATGTTTTTTTGAAGACCATTTAAGTATCTTGCAACCTTCTCCACTTCTTCCTCTTGCTTTCTAGCTGTTAGGGTAAGTTTGTTGAACTGCTCTGTATAGGTACTCACATCAATTTCTCTTTGTTTCAAATTCTACAACTTCTTGTGCATCTAGACCTCATAATCTATAGGTATGAATTGAGTTTTAATCCTAATCTTCATTCTCTCCCAAGAGATGATCCTCTTTCTCCTGGTTTTTTCTCTTTCTTCTTGCATCATGTTCCACCAGACTAAGGTTGATCCCTTCAATCTTTATTTGGCCAAATTGACCCTCTTTTCTTTTGTAACTTCCTTGTATTCAAAATAATTGTTCAAGGCTTTTATCCAATCCAATAACTCTTCTCCATTTAGGCTTCCTTGTAGATAGGTAAAACTTCTATGTTGTCTTTATTGAGTGAATTGAGAGCATCCAAGAAGATCTACTAATATTTGTCCAACTCCTTCTTTTCTGTTATAACCCCTATCACATGTGCATCTTCACCATCAGTTTCATCACCCCATTTAGTGACTTTTGCCTTGCCTTTCTTGGTTTCTTTCTCCTGGGCTTCACTAAGCATATCTTGGAACAAATTCATGATGGCCTCTTGTCTCATTACCTTTGGTGGCATGATGTTGGCTTCTCACTCTACCTTTGGATCTGACATACACCACTTTGTTCAATCAATTGGCTATGATACCAATCTGATGTAGAGTGAGTTGTCTCTCACCGGTTTATGATACCTTGTCTAAGTATCTCCTCCAAGATACACAAGAACCATCCAATGATTCTACACCTCACACCCTCCAAGGGTCTACAAGACTCACTCTCTCTAGCCTTCCCAAGGTCATTTGGCTAGGATAAGTTCCACTTTCTTGGTTAGGAGACCTTGTTTTCCCACTCCCTTTCACACTCAACCAGAGATTTGAACCCCTCTACCATAATGTATTCATTCCCCACACTACACACATTAGGATGGATTATTTTGGAAGGATTCCCAACCCTGTTCCTTACTCAAGAGCTTTGACACTTACCGGTTTGGTGTTTTACAAACAAACTGCACTTTTAGGCCTAACTGGAGACCTAATTCTAGTAGCCCTGTCACTGAGGTAGTCTACATTTACCAATTAAACTTCCTTAACAACCCTATGAACTCTTTTAAATTTTAGACACCCCTTTGGGGTTTGTATACAATATGTCAAAACTGAAGGTGGGTTTTATCATTAACATATCTAACCCTTACCGGTTAACTAGACCCGATTGTTCCTTTCAAGGCCCGAAAAGTAGGGATTGATCAAAACTCCTTTATCGGTCTGATTTCTTGAGTGAATTGATGATATTTTAGGGTCTATGCTCCCATATGGAATTTCACTCCAATCATACTTCATCTCCAGCCACCGGATTCACCCAATTAGGGCCTGTTATCCATGATTACTAATGCTTGCCAACTCAACGTGCCAAGCTTAGGGTATGGTGGCAAATCTTTGATTTGGATTACCCTATCTCAAAACCAAAAATAAAACATAAAATACATTGCAACCTAACATTCCACAAGGTTTTAGAGAGGAAATCCACCATGGAACATTAGGTTGGAGCCATTTTACTCTCAAAACCATGGTTTTAAGGGCTTTTGGACTCGCCTGCAACAAAATAAAGTTTATTCATAAACTACAACACTTAAATACTCCAAATCAAAAAAAATTAAGGTAAGACACCAATATAACAATCCATGACCTTGTCTTGGATGTGTCAATCCTTACAAGTCGTACAAACTTGCAAAGAACAACAAAACTCGAAAGAACATACACAAATGGTAAATCAAAATTATTTATTTGTTTTAGATCTTCAACTACCTTCAACAACTGATTATTATCAGCCTTTTGAAGCCTTATATTGGCCTTGGAGTAGTTACATATGCTATAACCGAATGTGACAACCAACTAACTGTTGGTGTATGGAAAATGTTGCAAATTTGCTATGAGCAACTTTTGCAAGTTTTGCAATTTGTTGTATAGGTGAGCAACTTTTCTCAAACCCAAACTTGGTCACTCTCAAATGACTCATATGACCTTAACTACTTCAAAACAACATCAACCAACCTACATTAACCCAAAAACAACTTATCCTATTAAGTGCTCTACCTCGCACCCATAAGAGATCACAAGCGAACATTGGCCAAACAAAGACTCTTAGGGCCCTTACAATCATTTGAGCACACACTCAATGACCTCTTGGCCTTATTACAAAACTATAAAAATGATTACAACATTTTGGAAACAAAGTTACCAAAATTTTCTAAGTGCCCCTGTACCACTTTTGGTGTAAACAAATTAAGCCTCTCAAGCCTCGAAACGATGTCTTTTTTCTATCTTATCAAAACTGGAAGAATGAGATGATCATATATTTTAGTAAGCCTAGAGACCCTAGACATATTCCTCCTCCTCATGATGGACCTAATATCCTTCCCACACCTTCTATTCCTCCCATATATACCGCAGTCCCACCTCATGTATCTTACAAAAGAAAGAGCTTAGCATCTTTTGTGTCCCAATCTAATGTGGCTTCTCCCATTCATCCTCCTTTAAAGGAAGAAAAGAAGCATATGTCCATTGTTCCTCAACCTTCACAACCTTATGCTAAAACTAAAAGGAACCATTGTGCGAGAGAAAACCAATGAAGATGTCATTGTAAGGCTTGTGAACTTGCTTCCCAAACCATTTCCTCCCCAAAGACTCCAAATATTGACTTGGTCCCATTTGTCCAACCTTTGTCTAACCCTAGGGAGGAAGTTCAAACTAAATGACCAAGATTAAAAGTGCTTAAGAAAAATGATGTTTCATGCTCTTTTCATGTTAGAGATCCTATTTTTATTAATCTAGATGATGAAATGGATGACGATGTTTTTCATGCTAACAATGTTGATTGTAATGATTCTAATGATAAGTATGAGATTTTTAATGTTAATAATGATCTATCTTCATATTTTTCAAAATAATTAAACCTAGCTCCTACTTACAAACAAAGTGAGTTATCATTAGAGCATGGTCTTTGTTTGGAACTTGCATTAGCTCCATCCACCATGCTTGAAGTAGCTCCTCTTGCATCTTGTCCACCTTCTCAAAATAATGTTTATCAAGATTGGGAGGTGGATGATTTGCTTTATTAGCTTAATTTTTGTTGTAGATCCTCTCTTTCTTATTCGTAATGGTTTTCCCCCGTGATGTGTTTTTGTATTATGTTAGGTTCGCTTTGGTTGACCTTTGTCACTCTTTTGTTGTAAGGTAATAAAGAGGCCGAATTTGTTGTTCTATTCTTCTATTTGTATCTCAATTATTCTATATTTTGTCCCTTGTGTTGTCTACTTGGAGACGATGCAACACAGTGGGATTTCTTTTAGTATCTTCAATGTTAATTCAAAAGACACATGTTCCCTTCTTCCATTATGCTTGTGGTTGTACTACCTTTGGGGGATGAGACCAATACAAATTTTCATGATATAGATTATTTATTCTAAGAGCATACTAACCTTAGAGTTAGAGGATCCCTTATGTGGTTTTATGTTTTGTAACCATTATCCTTTGATTTGTCCATTCTTGGGGGTATCTCATTATGGTAGCTATAGCATCATAAATTATCACCGAGCCAATTTACACCTCATGTTTGTGACCCTACTTTAGCATGTCTCCCCCTTCATCTCCTATCCGGGTTCGTTTAGTGCCTTAACTCCATTTTTTATGCCATATACACCTACCAAATGAATTTTTGGAGGGGTATCCTCCTCTCTGGGACTTAATTTTGGTCCTTGATTGTGCTCTATTCCTAGGACCAGAGTGCCTAGCACCCTGGTCCCCCTGAATGGGGCCCAATATTTAAGAGGGGAAAGAGACCTATCTCTCCTATGAGAAATGAAATTGGTGGCTCTATATGACCATTGGAGTTCAGCCTAATTGGTAAATTGATCTAGGATCTTATATATAAAGACTTTTGATCGACTTAATTTCATCCAAGATTCATAATTATTCATTTACATTCAACCTAAGACATCTATGAAGTTTTCATCAAGACTTTTTTAGAGATCTTCAAGGCTACATACCCTTCATTCAGCCATTGTGGAGAAAAATTGCATCATTCATATGCAAGCATGTGTGTGTGATTAGGGTTTTGTCATGTTCATGGCATTTCATACAACATATGTGATTACATTAAAGAAGCAAAGCATCATTATCAGTCATTGTAGATATGAGGTGTTGGCTTGATGATGATTGTAATGTATTCATCATTTGTTGTCATTGATGAAACACTCTCACACACACGTATGATTATATTGACTACCAATGTATCTTCAATTGTTTACTCTGTCAACTGGTATGTTAGAGGTTATGCCAAGAGGTTTATCTCTAACTGGTACTTTGTGTCAATCGGTATGTGCATAAGAGATAGTCTGTGATTATACTAAGTTGACATCAAGATGAAGATCAAGATGGAGATCAAGTGAAGATTTAAGGACAATGGTTCATATGTTTTATTCAAACCGGTATTTGATTGTTCCAACTGGTCTTTGGTAGTTTTGTGATGAGTTACCAGCACCAACTGCTTGGTGGTAATTTTTGTGATGAGTTATGATCACTTGTCTAAATACACTACACCTTGGAAATCATGCTATGATTTCTTAAGGCTAACATGAAATCATAAGGTCTATATATTGACATCACATTGAATTATTTGATATAGTGAAAAGTGTTATGTTATGTGAAAAAGGAAAAAGAGTTAAGTTGTAGAGTATGAAGGAGAGCAGTGTTGAATATGTTTAGAAGCATGTGATTAAGCAAGTAATGTGCTACTTAGAATAGATCAAACCATTCTTGATGTTTTCTAACCATTACAGTAGAATCAAATCCCCTAACTGGGTAAGCTCTAACAAGCTTCAATGTATAAATCCTTTAACAAGATGATCCATTAGTTCAGATTCTGAAATCCTTGACTGAGGTTACTCCTAACAAGGTACTACCTTTAATAGGGTATAAGCTTCTAATCAAGCTTTGGGATCTCTAACAAGATTTTCTCCTAGCAGAGCACTTTGTAGACCTTAACCGATCAGTTATCTATTATTGCAGATAGTTAACTTGTGAGTTCCATCTCACCATGTTTTTTACCTATTGGGGTTTTCCACGTACAAACACTTGTGTTATGGTGGATGCTTTAATTTTTGTAGATGATGTTATATCATTTTGGATTGCATGGATTGTGTTTAAAAGCTTTGTTAAGTTCATCTATTGGTTAGTGTTTGAAGTAGTTTTAGTTTTGGTGTCACTGATTCACCCCCTCTCTCAATGCTTTTGAAGTCCATCAATTGGTATCAAAGCCTAACTTCTTTGAAGCCTAATCTCTTAGAAGGGAGCCTTGAAACCACCATGGGGGACATGAGCTAGAAGCTAGCAGTAAACTTGAAACCCTTAGGGTCAAACTGAAAGCTTCACTAGTCAAGAGGAGAGAGCTAACTGAACAACAATTAGAGATATCTGATAATAGTTCTTCAGATGAAACCAATATTGATTCTTTAGCAGAGGAAGTTGAAAAGTTAAACTGAATCTGAGGAGAGAGCTAGAAGGTCTCACTATCCTCATGAGTTAGGAATTAGAAGCCATAAGAGCTGGTGAAGGTCTTATCAAGGAAAGAGATCAAGAGATCACAAAGATCAAATAGGAAAGTGTCACTATGCATGAGCATTTGATTACTGAAAGAGAAGAAAAGGAGAACCTACAACTAGATCTTGAACTAGCATCATCTCTGAGAGAGAACCTATCAAAGCATAATGAAGATCTCATCAAACAACTTACTGAAGCTAATGAGAAATTGGAGAAGTTCAGCAGAAGCTCTACCATGCTGGAAGAACAATTTCAATCACAAAGAATGAAGGGTGATATCTCTAGACTTGGTTTTCACACAACTAAAAAAGGGGAATCCTCTGGTACAAAGAGAAACAATCCTAAGAATAAATTTTCTCCTAAGATCAACAAGCCTACTAGTAAGAAAGTCTTTAAACCTATTTGTTTTGTTTTCCATAAACCTGGTCACACTACAAATGTTTGTAGAGACAAACCTAACAGAAATGCAAGTTACAATACTAATGCTAGGTATGTGTCCAAGAAATTTGAAGGTCATTGCTTCACATGTGGAATGTATGGACATAGATCTATTGAGTGCAGATATGGAGCAAACAATCCTGTACCACACATGCATCCAAGACCAAATGGTGACCGGATGAGAAATTTTGACAACCAGGTAAACTTGAACTAGCAAAGACCCTACGACAACTGGTTTAGTCCATTTGAGATGGAAAAGGTAACAAATGTTATTTGCACCATCTGTAATAACTTTGGTCATGTGGCAATGAACTACAGAAGAATAATAGGAAGAGGAAATGCAGAACTTTGGAGATCATCTGGTATGGCCTGTTATCACTGTAACAAACTAGGGCACTTAGCAAAATTCTGTAGATCCAGAAACAACAAACTGGTCAACTCTTCTAAGGATCAGAAAGGAAAGCAGAAATTTAATGTTGAAGAAACCAGAGAGGAAATGAATCGGATTTGGAAGAAGAAAAGTGATGACTCACCTGGAGAAGAAATTGTTCCTTCACCCAGTGAAGAGAACCCTGCACTGGTAACTTAATCCTTTTTAATATGGCTAAGGAGAGCTTAACAATTAAAATACCTTCGGACCCCTTGAGAAAAATAAGCGGGAAAAGAATTTTGAAACGTGAAATTTTGATAACTTTTTGTCAATATGTTATCAACCGGTTTTCCCCTTGAGTGGTGAAATTAGGGTTTGTAACCCTAAATGGGTGAGCATTTAATGTAGTAGGTAAAAAGGATAAAAGCAAGTTTTAATGCAGTAGGTAAAAAGGATAAAAGCAAGTTTTACTTTGTCATTTTTACCCTAACGCATTCAAGAAAGAAATTTGAAACGCTTGTTGAGCTGAGAAAGATTGTTTTTCTGTAAATTGCTGAATTATTTCATGATTTATGAAATAAGCTAAATTGAAGGTTGTAGAAGGTCGAACTGGTGTGCACTTGGGAATTTCAATTGGTAAATGGGGCAATGTGCATGAAATAAGGTATTTATTTGAACATACTAATTTGAATCTTGTTCATCTGGAATGGCATCAACTTCAAAGTCTGTAGAGAGGTTAATGATTACTTCTAAGCCTATGGAAGCTATAGAGGCAGAACAAATTGTGTCGTATAATGCATTGTCACAAGTTTTGAGTGGAGTTATGATCAAAGGTGATATGTCTAGTTACATTGATTGAAAAATAGAAGATTTAGGATCTCTACACATTTATACATAGTTGAAATCACTTTGTGATAAGAACGGAAAGATTGAAGCAAAGTATGCTAGGATTTTTTAAAAGGGTTTTCATAATTCCGCTTACTTTCTTGAAGATTTCAAGGATGAGCATATCAAAATCATTTTGATTCGAGTTCATGGAAAGAATATGTATTTAGAGAGAACTCACACAATAAATAAGGAATCCATTTGGGCTGTAACTGGTTATTTCTCAACCGGTGAAGTACCCATTTTCAGAAGAATTTTAAAAGACACGGTATTCTCTTTAACCGATTCTACTTCTGATAAGTGTGCCTTTTCTATAAATAATATTAGAGACCCTGCAGTGAAACTAGCAACAATGGTAATAGGCTACCGAGTATTTTACTCTAGTAGACTTAATAGTGCTCCATCTGCAACAATTCATATTGCTCAAAAAATGATTGTTGATAATGCAAATTATGATCTCTGTGTAGCCATCAAAAGACAATTATTTCAAAAATTGCAATCAGTTAAAAAGGATAACAGTCAAATTCAAGTATGGTAAACTATTGGTCAGATTATTTTTTTATTTTTAGAACTTTCTACCTGGAATTGGAGACATTGAGTGGTCAAAGGACTCACCGGTCTTGGCACAAATTAAGAACAACATCAAGGCTGTAAAAAATACTTTCCCTGTTGCTATGAACAAGTATGTTAACGAGTTCCAAAAGAAAATGAGTATGAGAATGAGACTACCAGAAGAAGTGGTAAAGAACTTTAAAAAGGATATAATCTTCACCGTTCCCACTAATTTTTGCCTGATGCAAGCAATTGAGCCAAGAGAGGAAGAAATGGACGACATGAGCTATGAGGTAAACTATGACCTACTAGCTGGTTATGCTAATACTCTATTAGCATCATCTAAAGACAAAAAGAAGGCAAAAATGGACATTGTGGTAGTCCAAGATGAACCTGCACAAACCAATACTGCACATGTTAAAAGTACAAAAGGAAAGAATAAGAAATCTGATGAAGCATCTCTAGCAAAAAAGAGTACTAGGGTTACTCGGAGTGTCCTAACCAAAAAGGAACTGAAACCCAAAGTATATACTAAGAAGGAGACAAAGAAGAGAGGCAGAAAATTAATTTTGCAACCAGAGTCTGAGGGAACATATTTTGATGAAGAACCAAAGAAGATTAAAGAAGTTCCAAAGGCAATTGTTCCTATTGATATAGCATCCTTCAAACCAGATAATTGGATGTCATGTGTTATATGCTCCATAAGAATTTTTTGGTCAGTTGGTATTGGCTTGATAATTGGATGTCATCATACACACTGGTAAACCCTTACCAACAATAGTTTAAGGCTTTATTGATAGAGCTTTCATTGAGGAATCATCACAGGATGAACAATTGGTGTTGATGCAGCTTCTTTGAGAATTTCAAGATGCTGAAGATATTCATTGATCGTGCTTCAATTTCTTGAAGACATTTCTTTGACATGGTGGACCCAGAATAGGTCCGGTACCTATCTAGTTATGGACCGGTATCATGCTAGCGTGTACTCTACACATTACCTAGATGATTCAAGATGTTTTATGAATTTTTTATTATTGTTTTGATCTTAAGCCGACATAGCATATCATTGTAAAAAGGAATTATGTAATGATATTATTGTAATATCTTTAGGTGGCTAACCTAATTGCTTTAGGCCTTAGGGTTGTATAAATAAGAGGTAGAAACTCTTTGTAAAGTATATGGTAAAAAGTTCATGGTCAAGGAATGTAATATGTGAATATTGTAATATCATTCAAATAGAGGAGTTGATTGATCATTGGTGATCGGATTGGTTTCAGAAGAGGATTTAGTCCTCCGACATTGAGCTTAACTGAGACTATAATCAAGCATAGTAGATGCTATTTCAAGTAGTTCACTCTATTGGATTGTTGTCCATTTATCTTGAGAAGGTTGTAGCCTCTCTTTTGTAATGATCAGTACGCTCTAGGCAGTGTGCCTTCCTACAAGTGCAGGCCCTTCATTGTAACACATACTTTCTACAGAAGTATCATCTGACTGTGGGTAGGCTTCCCACCATGTTTTTTCCCCTTCTAGATTTTCCATGTACAAATCATGGTGTTATGTGGTATGATTGTTTTGCATTGATTAACTAGTTAATTGTTAAGTTGTATTGTTTACCGATATCTGTTTCTACGGGCACCTATTTGTACTTTACCAGTACTTGATCTATTTAAGGTTGTATTGTGGATTACAAGTTATAATCTGTTAACAACTGATTCACCCCCCCCTCTCAATTGTTCACTGGTTATCCTAATAATTGGTATTAGAGCTTTGGTCCTCTTTTGCAGAAGCTTAACCACTTGAGGTAGATCCTATGGCAGCTAACACTTCTAATCCACCGGTAGCTATTTTCAGAAGAGAAATCCCTAAGCTTGATGGAACAAATTATGGGATATGAAAAATTCAAATGGAGACTCATCTTAGATGTCTTGGCAAGGATATTTGGGAGATTACTGAGAAAGGATACATACCTTATGATCTAGCATCTAGCAATCCTGCTCCTTCAGACCTAGACAAGAATATTGAAAATGATTGCAGAGCTAGAGAAGCCCTCTTGTGTGCACTTATTGATCAATAGATCATGGGATTGACTAAAAAATCATCGGCTAAGGTTATATGGGACAAATTGCAAACTATGAATGAAGGTGATCCTACTGTCAAAATTGCTAAAGTTGATGGTTACCAGGTAAGGTATGAAAACTTGAAAATGGAAGAAAATGAAAGAATTGCTATGTTTATGGAAAGAGTAAATGAGATTTTTATGGGTAGTAAATGTTGTGGAGGATTTCTAAGTGAAGATGAAATAGTTTCCAAAGTCTTGAGAGCCCTTCCACCAGCTTACAAGATGAAGGCAGCTGCAATTAATGAGTTAAGAACAATGGCAAACACTTCAATCAACAGGGACATTCTGATTGGGAAATTATCTGCTTTTGAGCTTGAAGAGTTTGGATCTTCTAGAGTTGTAAAGTCTGAACCTTCTTTTCATGCATCATCATCAACATCTATTGGCAAAAGTGATTGGAGAGCCCTATATATGAAAAATAATTGGAAGACATGAGGAAAGAAGATGAAGAGCTTGAACAACTTGAAGCCTTATTTGGTAGAAGAGTACCTAAAGGTCCAACTGGAAGTAAGTATGAAGGAAAAGCACCTTTTAAATGTTTTCCATGTAATAATATTGGTCATTTTGCATCTAGGTGTCCTAAAAGGAATGCAAGGTTTGAGGAAAGAGAAGAAATTTTTTAAGCCCAACCCAAATAGATGTAGATTCAAGAAAGACAAACATTGCTACATAGCATATGAGGAAGGAGTAACTGATGACTCTGGAGTTGAACTGATAGAAGACTCAGCTAGTGGATGTAGAAATAGAAAGGAATGGGTGTTCTATGCTTTGAAGGAAGATGAACCAAAACCGGCTATCAAAAATGAAGAGAAGGCCCTGGCAGCAAAAGTTAAAGATAAGGATGAATGGGTAATTGATAGTGGATGCTCACATCATATGATTGGAGATAAAAGGAATTTTTTGTCCCTACAAGATTACAATGGTGGTCAAGTCATATTTGGACATGACAAGGCATGTATGATCAAAGGTAGAGGTATTTTTTTCTTTGGATGACAAGCATAAAATTGATAATGTCTATTATGTAGAAGGTTTAAGGCATAATCTTTTGAGTGTTGGTCAATTAGTTGATAAGGGTTTTCAACTTTAGTTTAAGGATAGAAAATGCAAAATCATTAACAAAATTGGTTTGGAGATTGCAACTGATATTCAAACAGGAAGTAATATCTTTCACTTGAACACTGGTAATAAGACATGTTTGATTTCTCATATTGATGAGAGTTGGCTATGGCATAAGATGTTGTGTCATGTTAATTTTGATTGTATTATTAAGATCAATTCAACTAAGGCAGTTAGAGATATACCTAAGATTATGAAGCCTCATAATCTGGTATGTAAGGAATATAAATTGGATAAACAAGTCAGAAGTTCTTTTAAAAGAATACATGATAAATCTAATGATGTACTTGATTTGATTCACACTGACTTATGTGGTCCAACAAGGACTAGAAGCTTTCAAGGTTATAGGTATTTCATGTTGATTATTGATGACTATTCTAGAATGATGTGGGTGACTTTTCTGAGGGAGAAGTCTGAAGCTTTTGAGAAATTCAAGATCTTTAAAGTGAAGGTTGAAACAGAAACTAGATTGAAAATCAAATGTTTAAGATCAGATCATGGCGGTGAGTTCACTTCTCATGAATTTAATAGTTATTGTGAGACAAATGGAATCAGTAGACAACTATCTACACTTAGGACTCCTCAACAAAATGGAGTAGTTGAAAGAAAGAACATAACCATTTTGGATGCAGGTAGATCTATGATGATGGAAGCCAAATTGCCTCATATCTACTAGAGAGAAGTAGTGAGTACAATAGTCTACACATTCAACAAAGTTCACATTAAAGGTGAAACCGATAAGACACCTTATGAACTATGGTTTGGACATGCACCTACTATTAAGTATTTCAGAATTTTTTAAAGTAAATGCTATATCACAAGAGATGATTCAATTGGAAAGTTTGATCCTAGTTGTGATGAAGGGATATTTCTTGGTTATTCAATTCAGAGCAAAGCATATAGATGTTATAACAAAAGACTGCAGAAAATTGTGGAAAGTGATAATGTGAAAGTGGATGAACAATATAGAAATCATTCTATATCATATGATAGGGAACCGACAGTGGAAATGATCATAACTGAACCAACAATGCCTCAACTAGAATAGGAAGCTGGAACAGTTACATCGACACAATCAGAAAATTCAACTGTGACTGATGATCAGAGTGGTGAACCTGAAGTTCAAAAAACTCCAAGGTATTTAAGATTAAATCATTCTGAAGATCAAATTATTGGAGATAGGAAAAAGGGAGTAATGACAAGAAGAAAATTGGCAAATGCAGAGGTATGTCTTATTTTTCAAGTTGAACCGGCAACTGTTATTGAAGCTTGTAAGGATAAACATTGGTTAAAGGCTATGGAAGATGAATTAGATCAAATAGAGAAGAATGAAACTTGGTCTTTAGTTTCTCGACCTAAAAATAAGAATGTTATTGGAACTAAATGGGTTTTTAGAAATAAACTGAATGAGGATGGTCAAGTTATAAGGAACAAGGCTAGATTGGTTTGTAAAAGATATTCTCAAATGGAAGGAATTGATTATGGTGAGACATTTGCACCTCTAGCTAGAATTGAAGCTGTTAGATTATTTCTTGCCTATGAAGCTTATAAGAACTATAAAGGTTTATCAAATGGATGCCAAATGCGCATTGTTGAATGGTGAGCTTGAGGAAGAAGTTTAAATTGAGAAACCTGATGGATTTTCATTGACAAATGAAAAAGACATGGTTTGCAAATTGAAGAAAGCTTTATATGGTTTGAAATAGGCTCCTAGAGCTTGGTATGCAAGGTTGGATAAATATCTTTTGAAGCTTGGTTTTACTAAAGGCAGTACTGATAGTAATCTATATTATAAGATCACTGATAATAATATTTTGATTATTGAAGTCTTTGTTGATGATATCAATTTTGGAGGAGAAGATAAATTGTGCATGGAATTTACTAACAACATGAAAAATGAATTTGAAATGTGCGTGATTGGTGAGATGAAATTTTTCTTAGTTTGCATATTACTCAAACTGACAAAGGCATTTTTATCTATCAAACTAAGTATCTGAGGGAATTGTTGAAAAAGTTTGGTATGGATAATTCCAAACCGATAAGTACTCCTATGGCTACAAGTGAGAAATTATCTATCAAAGATACTTCTTCACCGGTAAATCTGACAAGGTATAAATCTATGATTGGTGGTCTATTATATCTAACTTAGACTAGACCTAATATTATAAATGCAGCATGTATTGTTTCAAGATATCAAAGTAATCCTAAAGAAAATCATGAATGTGTAATAAAGAGGATATTTTGGTATTTGCAAGGAACAACAGAATATAGCTTATGGTATTCCAGAAATGATGATTTCACTTTATGTGCATATACTGACTCAGATTGGGTAGGTGATAATGATGACATGGAAAACACTTCTGGTGGAGCTTTCTTTCTTGGAAAGAAATTGGTTTCATGGATAAGCAAAAAATAGTCATGCATTTCTTTAACTACTGCAGAAGTTGAGTATGTCACAACAGCAACTAATTGTACTCAAGTTTTGTGGATGAAGCAAATGTTGAAGGATATCAGAGTAAATTATAGTGAACCGGTAGTTATCTACTATGATAACTTTGCAGCTATTGACATGTCCAAGAATCCGGTATTTCACTCTAAGACTAAGCATATTTCAATAAAGTATAACTTTCTGAAGGACAAGGTAGAAGCAAAGGAAGTCAAATTGGTTTATGTGAACACTAAAGAACAGATTGCAGACATATTCACTAAACCGCTATCTAAGGAATCATTTGAATACTTGAGAGACATGTTAGAGGTTTATGTCCCTCTGACAGAGACTTGATTTATGAAGTTTTCATCAGTCTGGTATGCATTATCATAAACATTATCCATTTTGACACTGATGAATGGTGCTATTACTCAGGAGGAGTAGTCAGCTTTGAGATTTAGAGGTTTATATCATTGCTTTAATATTTTTGTTAGGTTTCTAGCATTGATGTCAAAGGGGGGGAGATATTGATGTGAAAATAAAATAAAAGTATAAATTGGGGAGAGAGATTTGTTCAGAAGGGGAGAGCTATTGATTGTTGGTTGTCTTCCACAAGGGGATACTTGTTTGGCATTTCTTGGTACTTCAATTCTTTTCACATCTAGTGTTGCCATAAATGCCAAAGGGGGAGATTGTTGGCACTATGTGTATGTGTGACATTGATGTTTTGTCATTGATGTCAACACTAGCTATTATCGATAGACAGATTTACATTGGTTGATATGGATGGCTACCGACAAATAGGTTACTAGTACAAGATCTAGTGTTACTGGCAGAAGAGATTATCTGTTGGACACTTCTGACATGTTTTGATTAGTAAAATATATTGGATTTCATGTGTTATATGCTCCATAAGCATGTTTTGGTTGGTTGTTATTGTCTTGATAATTGGATGTCATCATAAACACTAGTAAACCCTTACCGGTACTAGTTTAAGGCTTTACTGACAGAGCTTTCATTGAGGAATCATGATAGGATGCACAATTGGTGTTGATGCAGCTTCTTCAAGAATTTCAGGATGTTGAAGATGTTTGTTGATGGTTCTTCAATTGCTTGAAGACATTGCTTTGGTGTGGTGGACCCAGAATAGGTCTGGCAACTATCTAGGTTATGGACCAGTATCATGCTAGCGCGCACTCTGCATGTTACCTGAATGATTCGAGATGTTTTATGGATTTTTTATTATTGTTTTGATCTTAAGCTAACATGGAATATCATTTTAATAAGGAATTATGTAATGATATTATTGTAATATCTTTAGGTGGCTGACCTAACTGGTTTAGGCCTTAGGGTTTGTATAAATAAGAGGTAGAAACTCTTTGTAAAGTATCATGTTAATTGAAAAAGGTCATGGTCAAGGAATGCAGTGTGTGAATATTGTAATATCATTTAGACAGAGGAGTTGATCGATCATTGGTGATCGGATTGGTTTCAGAAGAGGATTTAGTCCTCTGGTATTGAGCTTAACTGGGACTGTAATCAAGCATAGTAGATGTTATTTCAAGTAGTTCACTTTATTGGATTATTGTCCATTTATCTTGAGAAGTTTGTAGCCACTCTGTAGTCAGTGAGACTCTTTTATAATGAGCAATACGCTCTATGCAGTGTGCCTTCCTGCAAGTGCAGGCCCCTCATTGTAACACATACTTTTTGTAGAAGTATCATCTGACTATGTGTAGGCTTCCCACCGTGGTTTTTCCCCTTTTGGATTTTCCACGTACAAATCATGGTGTTATGTGGTATGATTGTTTTGCATTGATTATCTGGTTAATTGTTAAGTTGTATTATTTACCAGTATCGGTTTTTACCGACATTTGTTTGTACTTTACCAGTCTTGATCTGTTTAATGTTGTATTGTGGATTAAAAGTTATAATCCATTAACAATTGATTCACCCCTCCTCTCAGTTGTTCATCGGTTATCCTAACACTCATATTCAATGGAATCGGTTTCAGAATCACTGTCCCAGGTTACCTCACTATTTCTGACAGGTATGTTATATGGTGAGAAAAGATCACTGATGATTGACACTAGTTTAGTAGCTTGTTCTGATTCGAGGTTGGTGCTTGCTTTTACTCTTTGCATTTTTTCATACACTATTTCCCTTCTGTGAGTAGAGATTTCTTTAGGTGGTGGCTCCACCTTGGTTTGATCAGGTTCTTGTACATGATGTAATTTATTATAAGAAGCTTCTTTTCTTTAAATGGCGATTCCTTCTTGGCGTCTTTCGTTTTCTTGATGCTTTTTCTCCTTCCTTGTCGTTTCTACCACTTGGTGTAGTGCTTCTTTCCACGAGTCTTCATTATATTTTTTCTTTGCTCTCCACTATGGTTTTTGCTAGTGATTTTACTTCTGCCTAGGTGGAACATGTTGTTCATACCCAAGTCCTATTTTGTCTCTTGCAAATTGTGAAGTTGCAAGGGTTCTATAATGCCTTATTGGCACTTGCCAATAGGTCCTTTTCCTTTGTACCCCATTTGTTGTATGATCTAGAACCCATTTCCATATTATTTTGTTGGTATGACTACTTCTATGGTAGCAGCTCTGACTTCTTCTTCATCCTTGTATATCCAACAGAGGATGTTTTTCTCTTTTGATTCATCGACCAATGTGCCTAGTTGAATAAATTTACCATCAAACTTAGTGATGAGTTATGTTGCCTGATGTCTTGATGTGGAAGGTTGTCCATAAGATTTTGGTGATGTTGGTAATTTAGATAGACATAAGGGTTCAAAAGAGTACTCCCCCATGCCTTGGTCCTTTATTTTCATCTTTTTCTTGGAGTCTATGGATAGAGACTTGAGTTCTTTTGATGCTAAGGAAGCTTGGGCCTCCTTGTTGTGTGGAACCAGGCTATCTTGAGCTGCCCCCACAACATTGTAATATTGAAAAGGGTTATTATCTGCAACTATAGAAATTTCATGTCTGTTGTAGGGGAACTTATTACATTGATGATATGTGGAAGACACGGCTTGCATTTCATGGATCCATAGATGACCCAATAGTATATTGTATGTCAAGTCTATGTCTGAGACTTGGCACATGGTATCTCTTTATACAGGGCCTACCTAAATGGGTAGTATTGCAGTTCCTTCAGATGGTCTCTCTTCATCATCATAGGATTTGATGGTGATTTTCTTTTTTGGTTCAATAGACTGCTCAGAGAAACCCAATGCATGGATAAGCTTTAAAGTACAGATATTGAGACCAGCTTCTCCATCTATTAACACTCTTTTTACTTGATGTTTATAGACTAAGGCTTCAATATGGAGTGGGGTGTTATGCAGATGATTCAAGGAGACATCATCGTGTTTAGAAAAAGATATATTGTGTGGCACTATCATATGGGCCACCATGGCTTGGAATCGATCAATATCCAGATTATTTGGAATAGTCATTTCGGTATGTGCTTGCTCCAAGATATCCTTGTGTTTTGGCAAAAGTTTGAGCAACTCAAGTATGGATATTTGAGTGGGAGTTCTCCGTAGTTGATCAACCAAGTTATATTGAGTCTTGGGGAGAGTTGTCAATGTTGATGTGTTCCCTTTCAACACATATTTTTGCGCTCTCATTGTCACATTTATCGACTCATGTTCTTGCTTTTATTTGATTTTTGTGGCATTTACTTGATTATCATATGTTGATATGTGATTGATGGTGTTTTCATATTTGTGATTAATACGAGATCCCTTGGTATTGTTTAATGTTGATTCTCCTCCTTTGTCATAAGTTGGATGAGGATTTTTGAAGGCTTCATGGTCACCATTTGTTTTATGACCATCAACTGTTAAACCGCCCTTGTCTATCATGTCCTAAACTATGTTCTTTAGCCTCATGCAATCATTTGTGTTATGCCCTTTATTTTGATGAAAATAACAATAATGTGAGTCATTCCACCAGGGTGGTTTGACTTGGGGTTGGAAGTTGCTTGTGGCTAGTAATGTGATGATCTTATTTGCCAATAGCTCTAGAAATGTTGATTCTAAGGTTTGTCCTAATGATGAGTATATGCATCGATATGGGAAATTATTAGTGTTTCCTCTCTGGTTTGTGTTGTTTCCTTGGTTGGTGTTGTTGTTCCCTTGATGATTTTTGTTGGTGTTTGATGTTGAAGCTCCTTGGTTGGTATTTTGTTGATAAGTGTTAGTGCCTTGATTAGCACTCTTTTTATCATTATTGAATGGTGGGTTGCCTGATAAATTCAACACTAGTTGTTTAGACTTCACATTGTTGGCATCAATTACCCCATCATTAACAATGTTTTTATTTCTTGTCCAAAATCTGGATTTGTCTAAATTATTTTTATTGTTTTGATTGTTAAAGGTGTTAGTGTTTGACGGATTAACACCTTCCTTAAAAAACTTCAATGTTCCTTTCTTGATGCAAGCTTCCTCTACTTGGATACCATTTGCTATCAATTTTGCAAAAGATGGTATGCATTGGAGTTTGAGTTGATAACACATCTCACTATTTAGATTGTCGATAAAGATTTCCATATTTTCCTTTTTAGGCACATCTCAAGGATATCTCGAGACCATGCGCCTCCACCATTGCAGAAACACCATAAATGTTTCATTGCTCTTTTGTTTTGTGTTACACACATCCAACATGGTGATTGCATGTTGAATGTTATAGGAGTATTGTGTTATGAATTTGTTTACCAACTCATCAAATGATCTGATGGGAGATGTAAGCTTAGACAACCACTCCATTATTTTCCCTCCCAAACTTCTTGGGAATAATCTCATTAAGTATGTGTCATTGTGAGAAAACTCTAAGCTCATGGTACAAAATTCCCAAACATGATCACGGGGATCACTCTTACCATCGTATTTGTCATACTTTAGTATATCTGAATTTAGGGGAAAAGGTACCATGTTCAATCTCCTATCAAAAGGATAAGGATAGATTTCATCCAAGGAGTATCATATCATGGTTCCTTGTTGCATGTCCTGCATTTGTCTTTTTAGTGTTTGGAGTTGTTGTGCAAGAGCAGCCATAGGTAAATTTTTCCTTCGATGGGGAGCTTCCCCTCATTCATTAAGATTGTCCCGATTGTGAGCATGGTCTTGTTCATGGGTGTGCTCTTGGTTGTGTATGTTTTCTTGATCATGTGCCTCTTCTTCTCTTCATTTTTCTTGATAGGCATAGTTTCTTGATCTTGTTCTTGAAATTCTCTCATCTATATTCCTTAGGTTTTCTGTGTTGAAATCCTCAAGAATGTTGACTCCTTTGTTAGTTAGCATGAGTAGATATTTTTCCTTACTGCTTCTATAAGTCTTTCTATGAGTTTTTGGAAAGACGCGTTCTCTTGACATTCTTGGAGAAGTTCTTTGGTGATCTTTGTTTCTCCCATATTTGCATATTCATCAAAAGGATTAGATAGTCTACAACCCATACTTGATTCTGGTTGTGATTTCTTCTTTTTGTTTCTCTGAGATCGAGTAACAGTGAGCATTAATATATCTCTATCGTGATGAATTCTTCTTCTTCTATTGGGGTTCTTGGTGGAGTTGGTCTCTCAAGTCAAGCTTCATTGTAAGTGATAAGAAATTTTGGAAACAAGGCGGGGTTAATCCTTCCTCCACTATTAAGGCATTGGTTGAATGCTGCTTTCTAAATTTAAGCACTACTTCTCAAAGGCTCTTTGTCAAATTCATTTGTTTTTCCTTGGATATATAACCGCATATGACGTAAGAATGTGCGATGTGATGCAAAGAGTTGATGGTTGATATAGAGAAATTTATTCCTTTTGATAAGTGTCTTAGAACTAGGTTGTCTCTTCTTCAACTTAGTCTTTTGATGAAGACTTCTTCTTCTCAAAATATGAGGAGTGGTCATACACAAATGAACAAATGTTGATTTTGATGTTGATGTTGGATATGGATACTTTGTTTGGAAACTCAAGTTTACTTTATCAAGTAGAGGTTTAGTTTGATTTGCCTCCACAATAAATTGTGTCAAATGATACGAGTCAAGTTTCCTGATGTAGAAACTTAATTTGATAACTTGAGGACCTAACTAGGTACTATTTTGATAGGATTTGTTGGATGGTGGAACTTTGATCACTTGTTTTGATACTCTTTAATTTTGTTGGATGAAATCTGATCTCAAGCTAGTTTGAAGATTTGAAAACTCTTTCTAAGAGTGCTTTGTTGGATTCAGAATTTTCTCACTTATGATTTCCTTTTTGAAGTTTTGTTGCTAGATTTGTCAGAGGACCCAAAAGGGTATTTGAAACTATTGATGAATTTTTTCGAAAGTGACTGGTTTGCTCTTTGTTTTTCACTAATTTTGACCATGCGCTAAGATAGAGACCTGATGCACTAAAGGATGTTCTCAATGCTACAAAATGTTTCATATGCACTAGGCTTCCTCTCCCACATGCTACTTTATACTATTTGACAATAAAATTGGTGGGTAGGTTATGCACTGATGTTTGATATGAAAGCACTATAATATGCTTTGAATGCGCTAGGATGATGCTTTTATGCACTACAGTGATGTTGACAAGCACTATCTGAATTTTTATTAGTGTGATAATGATTATGCACTAATGTGAGTGATGAAAGAGATAAGTGTTGGTTGGAATGTGCTACTGAATGTTAGAGATGCACTAGGATGTTGATCCTACACACTAACCGTCCCAATTTATTCATTTTGATGCTTTTTCTATGGTGTTAAAAAATAACATTTGTGATTTGATGGATGATTTTCTGAAAATGACTTGAAAACATGGTAGATAGAAGAGATAACAACTTGTCTATGCTAAACAAATAGTGTATGTTCTTTTGAGGATGTTTTCAGATCCTTGATGTTTTCACTAGTTTGGATTACAAAGAAGACATATCAAGCAAACTCTTCATTCAAAGGTCATCAACAATATCATAGCCCACTAGTCTCAATACTCCATCAGCTCAAACAACCTTGTCACCCCCTAGGGGGCGCCCATTTTTTTTCCTTTTGCCATAAATTAACCCATAGTGAATTGCTTCATAATTGAGTGGTTATCCTGGGAGATACATGGTGAGTGATCTTGGGGGTAGATTCTTCCCCACCCTTGCATTATGATATTGTCAATTTTTGGCAACTGACTCGGTTTAAAGTTTCTAATGCTAAGGTTCATAATCAGGCTTTTGTTTAGTCTTCAGTGATAAACTCCCTCGGGAGGCTTCCCAACCTTTAGAACAAAGGCTTTACATATCTTAAAGATACTGGGGAAAGACTAATCACTAAGAAAAACTGTTGGAGGGGATTTTCATCAACCTCCAATTTTGATTATAGTGAGTTGGAACACTTGGCAATAAAGTCATTTCCCACTTAGGTCGTTCCCCTCTCACCAGCCATTAATGGCACCCTAAGGGCGACTCGGGAGGGCATGCCTTCTAAAGGTTTTAAGTTCTTAAAGTAAAAGAAAGCATGAAAGAGTGGTTTGGTTTTTTTTGTCACCCAATCAAGGGGAGAGCATATAACCTCCACTTTTGAGACAAGACAAACAATGTTCTTTTTAACTTTCAAGGCAATGATTAACTAAGATCTATTTGGAGATGTTGCTCCAACAAGCATGGTGTTATTTTTACCCCACAAAGCAATTTGTTGTCTAACTAGGAAATTGAAATTATGGTCAACAAAAAGTAAAGCACGTTTACTTGAAATGGAAATCGCTTTGCAAAATGGAAAAATTGATTGCTTTTTACTTTTGCAAGAAAATGAAAATTTGTTGTTCTTTTTATAGCCCAAATGAAGTGTTTTCCCTAATCTTGCAAGAAAGTAAATGTGTTTGATTTGTTGTTCTTTTTACCTTGCAATGAGGTTCTTTTTAATCCCAAAAGAAAATTTGATTTGCTTTAAGCCAAAAATAAAATGAGATTCTTTTTAACCCAACTTGAAAATCTAGAAAGAAATCAAAATTTCTAAATCTAAATCCTCCAACCTGCAAGAAATGACTAGTAACCTGCAATAAAAGGAAGTTAGTGAAAAATAAAAACTTTACGTGGGCTTACACAAGCCTAATTTTTCTAACTCTGTTACAAACTTTCTTTTTCTCTATCAGAGTTATGCGCTAAACTTCTGCACAAATGCGCTATAAAATGGTATAAAAGCACTAAAAGATGACTCCTGTGCTCTACACTGGGGAGCGAATGTGCTACGCTGATACTTGTATGCATAAAAAAGAAGAAGAGAAGGTTATGTGCTAAAAGGAAGTTTAGAAGCGCTGAAAAACAGGTCCTATGCACCAAATAGTGCGATGAATGCACTACAGTTTGCCATAGATGTGCTAAAGTATACTCTAGATGAGTTAAAAAGGTATTCCAACATGTTAGCAGTCCGTTTCCTACAAAAAAAATGATATTACTTTTGGGGATGAGCCCCATGGTGGGCGCCATAAATGTATGCAAGAAAATGTGGTGACGAAAATGAATAAATTGAATCCGAAAGATGCACACACCAATGAGACTCTTGGTGCAAGTATATGAACTAATTCAATTAGTTCAACTTCCCAAGGGGTGTCCCATTATTCTCTATCTCATAGGATCCCTAAAGTCAATATTTTGCTCTCAGATCATTGAGCAAATGACTTAGGAATGACAACTCCAAGAACAAGTGATATTTAATTTATATGCATGAATGTATTCTAAGATATAGATGATGTTAAAACTATGATGATATGATAAAAGATTAGCAAATTATCCTAGCATGATATACTATCCTAGCACGAATATCTTATGATATGAAAAATATTCGTAAATGCTATGATGATATTCTAACAAAGAGAAGCTAAAATGTTTAGTAAATTAGACTATAATGTAGATGCATGGAAACTTGGATTATTGAAAATGAAGAATGAGAGATCTATTTATAGGGAAAATAGAGCAATGGATGGTTATTATTGAATAATATTAGCAAGGGCTAGGATTGAAAGTTAATCAATCCATGTTTACAATTCTCAGCAATGAAATGGTAACAACTATCATCAAAGGGTTGCTTGAGAGGAGATGCAAGAAGCATTAAATGCCTAAGGAGACATAAAGGTTACCTTAGGAGGTAAGGTTATGGTTAGATTAGGGTTATCCAATGGATAAAGATTTTACCCAAGGGGTAAACTCTAGTGCAAGGGTTAATAGGATAACCAAGGTTAAAGCCATGAATTCTTGATGAGACCTTTGGGTTAGCTGAGGGTTAAGTTAGAGAGAAAGTCTCTAACCATGCAAGAAGGTTGAGTTAATCATAAATGGTTATGTAAGATCCTTTAATGGTTTGGACGACTTTTAGAGGTTAACCATTTGAAGACACAAATCCTTTAATGGTTATTGAAGACTTTGGAGGCTTTGAGAAGTGACTTCTCTTTGCTTAGGAATGTGACAATAATCAAGAGATGAATTAGGCTAAATTGGAAGTGATTAGAAGAATCTAGAAAGGGTTTAGGAGGCAAGTGGGAGATGTAGGAAAATGCAAGTGGATGAGGGAAAAGGATTTTAATTAAAATAAAATTAATTTATTCAACTAAAATAGATGCAACTTGCATAAATACAAGTGGGGGGATTAGATTTATTTATTTGAAAGGATCAATTTAATTAAATGTAAATTTAATGACAAAGGGAGAAAGGGGAATTAATTAAATAAAGTTATTTATTTAATTAAAGGCTAGAAAATGTTTAGGTGAATTTAATTAAATAAATTGAGTAATTCATTTAATAAAATAGATGAAAATGAAGAAATTAATTAAATAGAATTTAATTAATAGGGGGAATGGGATTAAAATAAATATTAAATATTTATTTAGGAGAGTGGTCAGATTAATTACCTAAATTTAGAGGTTTAATTCACAAAAACCCTAATTTATTTTAGTTAATTAGATTTGTGGGATGCATAATTCATCACTTTTATTTTCAGTTTTGATTTTAAACATTCATAATGACACTTAATAAATCTGACTTATTTTCTATTTCACATATTATTACATTTATTTTTACTTATATTTACCATAATGATGTGTTGGATAATGGTTTCTTTCACTTCACATTGCTTCTTTTCATTCATAGCACTTTGGCATATTGCATTTTTATAATTTCCCACTTACTTTATTTCAATCAATTAGATCTCAAAGCCTTCATTTATAGTCCATGTTTTCTTATCATGATATTTTTAGGGAAATGCATTACATATATAGATCACGTAAAATATTTTGTAGATCTCAATCCTAGAGATGTTAATGGAAAACCTAATACTTGTACCTCCCTTAGGGTATCTAATATTAATGAAGAACAAGCTAATACTCCTATCAATAATCTCTCTAATAGAGAGTACGCATTGAAAATAAACATGGCACCATCCTCTTCTTATATTCATACCCTAGCACAAGGGGGGAAGATCAAAATATTTGTGTTTCTATCTCTCTAGATCCACCTTATTCTCCTAGAGCCTATCTTAATCATCAAAACATATGTAGAGAAGTTGATGTTATGCATTTAATTTATGATCGATCACTCCATGAAACATTAATTAAAGATGAGGCCTTAGATGATGAGAATTTTCCTTCCCAACCCATCAAATAGGATATACATGATGATGGAAAGGAAAATCTTCCTACACAAGATATTCCTTCTTCATCTACCTTTCCCTTTGCTCCATCTAAATACACTAACACTACAAATTTTAAATAGATCCATTATAACGTTCCTCCTTCTTCTCAATTAAGAACTTCTTATTGGAGTGGCTATAACATCATATCAAAACACAATTTTAGATGACAAGGACTTGGGAAATTTGAACAAGGAATTAGAGTCCCTATAAAACCTCCCACACAAGCTAATAAAAAAGGTCTAGGACATTATCATGAATCCCTTATGGATGATCTCCTTAGAATTTAAAATTTTAAGGATTACCTTGCAAGACATAAGACTTATCATGAATCTAAGGGTGCTTCTTCTTTAAATACTCCCTTTTGTTCATATCATCAAACTCATGACCATCATGCCAATGATTATCCAAATTTTCAAAAAAGTATGCAAGAACTAATTGATAATGGAAATGTTAAAATCATGGATGACAATTCTTCCTCTTCTAACAACCCTTGTCCTACAACTCAAAAGAAAAATCTACACCTATTGAAGATTGAGAACAATTAGCAACTAGAATCTTTTGGAGATTGAAGTATGATAGTAATATTTTTTTTCTTTCTATAAAATTCACTAATAAATATAAGGAAGGTAATCAACATTGTCTTTTTCATTGTGGTGGTACTCATTCTCTTGGAAAGTGTAAAGCATTTAAAGAATTTGTTCAAGAACAATATGATCTTTGCTCACATACCTCATACAACTGATCTTGCTCTTTTTATTGGTGAAAAGGTAGTGCCTTAGTGCTCCATTAACCCTTCATGTTTCTCCTCACCCTATGACACAAGTAGTTAACTTAATTGGGGGCTCTTTGTCATAAAGGGTGATACTTTTTCAATATCAAACTGTTAGATAGTTCAAATAACCGAAAGACAACTGAGAGGGCGGGGGGATGAATCAGTTGTCACGAATTTCCAAAACATTTATCAACTAAAACTTTAATACCGGAACCCAAAAAATTAATACGGGAATGCTTAAACCCAAATACCAGAATAGTAGTTAAATCAATTAAGCATAAACAATAATCAAAGAATAAATCCCATCCTCATGACACCAAGATTTATACGTGGAAAACTTGGTAAAGGGAAAAACCATGGTGGGAAGCCTACCCATAGTCAAATAATACTTTTTCAGTAAGTATGTGAATTATAATTGAGGGGCATACACTTCTAGGAAGGCCAACAGCCTAGAGCACACTTCTCATCACAAAAGGAGAGTCTCACTGACTACATAGAAATCCAGACTACAATCCAGAAGAATGGATGAACTGCAAAGATAGAATCTCCTATTCCTGAGTACATTTTTGGTTAAGCTCAATACCGGAGGACTAAATCCTCTTACATAAACCCAACTCAATCTCTAATGATTGACCAAATCCTCTTCCTAAATGATATTACATTATTCTCACATTACATATCCATTTCCCATTCCTTGACCATATGCCTATGATAATCTACAATAAGATCTTACATCATATATATATAGACCCTTGACCATAAACAATCAAGTCGGCCACTAGACAATAATTAAATTACATAATTACAAAACATGTTAGCCTTAGACCAAACAAACAATATGCAACCCATAAGACATCCTGGAAACACATCAAGAGGTCCAATCCACACGTTACATTAAGTCGGTCCATAACCTAGATCAATCGGGACCTAACATAGGTCCACACACTAAAGCAATGATCTCCATCCACCAAGTTTTGAACATAATCACCAATAGCTTCCTGAATCCATACTAGAAGATACACCAACACCACTTATGCATATCATCAAATATCTTAATCAAAGCTCTATCGGTGAAACCCTCGTCGGAACAACAAACCAAGCTTCCAAGCAAGAAGGATACCATCCTATCACCAGACCAAAACCAATTGACTGAATATGAACATGAGTATCATGAATAAGCCATTTCCATAACCAAACCAGCCAGAAACCACTCAACCTACCAGGACCAGAAGGATGCCAGTAAAACATCCAAAATAGCTAGTGTTGACATCAATGCAACACATAATCAATTCCTCCAAATGGCAAACAATCTCCCTGTTTAGCATTGATGGAAATAATAGATGTGAAAAAACATCTAACTACCAAGAAATGTCAAATAAGTCTCCCCCAATGGAAGGCAACCAACAATCTCCCACATAAAGATATAGCAATGAAATTCTGAAACAAAGACCAAACTACCCATGTGAATGATATCTCTGTAAAGCTTTGAATTACACATCTATTTCTCCCCCTAATGTATACAACTCCTTTTTTTATTTTTCACATCAATATATGCTCCCCTTTGACATCAATGCCAGAAATCTGACAAAAATATCAAAGCAAAAACATAAACCACTGAAACACAAAGCTGACTACTCCCCTTGAGTAGTAGCATCCTCACATCAGTGCCAAAATGAATAATATATCTGATAGTACATACCGAACTGATGCCAAAAAGAATCAATCGGTTCTCTATCGGAGGGGCAAAAACCCCTAACCTATCTCTCAGGTACTCAAATGGTTCTTTTGGCAAAGATTTAGTGAAAATATATGCAATGTTCTCTTTAGTGTTCACATAAACCAATCTGACTTCATTTTCTTCCTCCTCCTCCTTCAAAAATTTATACTTGATAGATATGTTCTTTGTCTTAGAATGAAATACCATATTATTTGATATGTAAATAGCAGCAGAGTTATCATAGTGAATAACTACCAGTCTAGTGCAATGCACTTTGATATCCTTCAACATTTGCTTCATCCATAGAACTTGTGTACAGTTAGTAGTAGTAGCAACATACTCAACTTCAGCAGTACATAAAGAAGTACATGATTATTTCTTGTTGATCCATGAAACCAACTTCTTTCCAAGAAAGAAAGCTCCACCAAAAGTACTTTTCTAGTCATCAACATCTCCAGCCCAATCAACATCTATATATGCACATAAACTAAAGCCATCATCCTTTGGGTACCACAAACCATATTTAGATGTACCTTGCAAGTATCTAAAAATCCTTTTTACCACACTCTCATTATTTTCTCTAGGATCACTCTGAAATCTAGATGCAATACAAACAACATTCATTATGTTAGGCCTAGTCTGAGTCAAATAAAGCAGAAATCCAATCATATATTTGTATCTTGTAGGATTTACCGATGTAGAAACATCTTTCCTTGTCAATTTCTCACTTGTAACCATAGGATTACTTACCAGTTTAGAATCTCCCATACCAAATTTCTTCAACAATTCCCTAGCATACTTAGTTTGACAGATGAAAATACCTTTGTCGGTCTAAGTAATCTACAAATGTAACAAAAATTTCATTTCCCCAATCATAGATGTTTCAAATTCTTTCTCCATATTCTTAGAAAATTGCATGCACAACTTATCTTCACCTCCAAAAAGAATGTCATCAACAAATACTTCAATAATCAATATATCATCATCATTGATCTTATAATATAGATTACTGTCAGGATTACCCTTAGTAAAACCAAGCTTCAAAAGATATTTATCCAACTTTGCATACCAAGCTCTAGGTTCCTATTTCAATCCATATAAATATTTCCTTAACCTGCTCATCTGAAATTGAAAAACCAGCAGTTGCTAAATATAAACTTCCTCATCAAGATCCTCATTCAAAAATGCACACTTAACATCCATATGATAAACCTTGTAGTTCTTATGGGAAACATAGGCAAGAAATAATCTTACAACTTCAATCCTAGCTACAAGTGCAAAAGTCTCTCCATAATCAATTCCTTCCTTATGAGAATATCCTTTACAAACCAATCTAGCCTTATTCATTACAATTTGACCATCCTCATTCAATTTATTCCTAAAAACCCATTTAGTTCCAATAACATTCTTATTTTTAGGCCGGGGAACTAAAGTCCATCTATTATTGTTCTCAATTTGATCTAATTATTCTTCCATAGATTTCAACCAATATTCATCTTTACATGCTTCAATTACTGATACCGGTTCAACTTGAGAAATTAAACATGCCTCATTAGTTGCTAGTCTTCTTCTTGTCATCACTCCATTATTCTTATCCCCAATGATCTGATCTTCTAAATGATTCAATATCACATACCTAGGAGTCCTCTGACTCTCTGTTCCTCTTCTTGGTTCTTCATTCAATATTGAATTTTCTGATGCTATTGGAGTAACTGGTTCAATACTCTATTCTGGTAAAGGTGCTACTAGTTTAGATATAATCATTTCCACTACCAGTTCCTTCTCATAAACTCTGATTTGACCTATATTCAGCTCATCCACCTTGACATTATCACTCTCCACAATTCTCTGCAATCTATTGTTATAACATCTATATGCTTTGCTTTCATTAGAATAACAAAGAAATATGCCTTCATCACATCTAGGATCAAATTTTTCAATGATATCATCTCTCCTGATATAACATTTACTACCAAATATTCTGAAATACTCAATTGTAGGTGTATTGCCAAACCATAATTCATAAGGTGTCTTATCAGTTTCTCCTTTGATATGTACTCTATTGAATATATAAACCGCTATGCTCACTACTTCTCTCTAGTAGATATGAGGTAGAATAGCTACCATCATCATTGTTCTAGCAACATCCAAGATAGTTTTACTCTTCCTTTCCACAACTCCATTCTACTGAGGTGTCCGGGGAGTAGAAAATTGTCTCCTTATACCATTCTTCTCACAAAAGTTATTAATCTCACCGGATGTGAATTCTCCACCATGATCTAACCTCAAACATTTAATCTTTAATCATGTCTTAGTTTCCACTTTAGCTTTAAATATTTTAAACTTTTCAAAAGCCTCAAATTTCTCCCTTAGAAAAGTAACCCACATCATTCTAGAATAATCATCAATGATTAGCATGAAATATCTATCACCTTGAAAACTTTTAACTCTAGAAGGGCAACATAAATCAATATGAATAAGATCAAGAAAATCATTATATTTATCTTGTATACTCCTAAAAGAGGTTCTGCCCTATTTTTCCTTTTGACATTCTTTACATACCAGATTATAGGGATTCATAATCTTAGGTATATCTATAACTATGTTAGTTAAACTGATCTTTACAATGCAATCAAAATTCACATGACACAACCTCTTATGCCATAGTCAACTCTCATCAATTTGTGCAATCAAACATGTCTTGTCACTGTAATTTAAATAAAATATATTACCTTATGTCTGTGTATCGGTTGCAATCTCCAAACCAGATCTGTTAATGATTTTGTCCATCCTTGACCTGCAATTGAAATCCCTTATCCACCAATTGTCCTACACTCAAAAGATTAAACTTCAAACCTTCAAAAAAATAAACATTTCCAGTATTGTTCTTACTATCTAATGATATAGTTCCTTTTGCTTTGATCATACATGCTTTATCATCTCCAAATCTAACCAGGCCACCATCAAATTCTTGCAAAGATAGAAACTTCCCTTTATCTCAAATCATATGATGTGAACATCCATTGTCAATTACCCATTAATCCTTGTCTTGAATTTTAGCAGCAAGTGCTTTCTCTTTAGGTACATTCTCTTCCAGTATTGGAATATCTTCCTTGATAGCCAAGAACACCCATTCCTTTCCATTATTGGAACCACTAGTAGAGTCTTCCATCAAATCATCATCAGAGTCAGTAATACCTTTGTCATCTGCTATATAGAATGATTTGTCTCTATTTTTCTTGTACTTGTACTTATTCTGATATCCAGGGTTAGGATTAAAAGATCTTCTAACCCTTTCTTTTAATCTTGAATTCTTTTTAGGACATCTAGATGCAAAATGACCAATCTTATTACATGCAAAACATTTAAAAGGTGCTTTTCCTTCATACTTACTTCCTATCGGTCCTTTAGGTACTCTTCTAGCAAATAGTGCTTCAAGTTGCTCAAATTCATCATCTTCTCTCTTCATATCATCCAATTCCTTTTTATATAAATCTTTCCAATCTTGCTTACCAGTTGTTGATGCAGATGCATGAAAAGAAGGTTCAAACTTCACAATTGCAGAAGGTCCAAAATTTTCAAGCTCAAAAGCAGATAATTTCCCAACCAAGGTATCTTTGTTGACAAAAGTATTAGCCATTGTTCTCAACTCATTATTAGTAGTAGCCTTCATCTTGTAAGCCGGTGGTAGGGCTCTTGGGACTTTAGAAACAATTTAATCTTAACTCAGAGTTCCACCACAACATTGAATTCCCATAATAATCTCATTTACCCTTTCCATGAATGTAGCAATCCTTTCATCTTCTTTCATCTTCAGGTTTTCATATCTCACCCATTGACCATCAATTTAGTAATCTTTATAGTAAGGTCACCTTCATTAAGAGTCTCCAACTTATCCCATATAACCTTTCCGGATGATTTGTCAGTTAATCCCATTATTTGTTGATCAAAAAGTGCATACAAGAGGGCTTCTCTTGCTCTACAATCATTCTCAAGCTCATTATCCAAGTTTTTCGGAGGAGGATTCCCAGATGCTGGATTATGAGGTGTAATACCATTCTCTGTGATCTCCCAAATCTCCTTGCCAAGACATCTCAGATGAGTTTCCATCTGAATCTTCCATACTGTGTAATTTGTTCCATCAAGCCTAGGAATATCTCTCTGAAAGATAGCTCCACATGAACTGTTAGTCTTGTTGGGTGAATATTTTGTCACTAGCATACCAACGACAAAATATATAATTAACACACAGCTATGTCGAGAAATTAATCTGCCCTCTCATCAAGGGGAGGTTCCCTTTGAAATTTATTCTCTCATTAACAAGAAACTAAAATATGTGGGCGAGTTTCGGGCATATAACTCTTTTTTTTCAGAGTTTATGTATTTTCCCTCCACTTGTTACAATTCTCTATCACTTAAGATACTAAAAGAAATGAACAAATCACTCCAACAAATTACACCAAAATCTTACAATCGAGAATGTAAATTTAACTAAGCTAAAGATTACAAACGATAAGAAATTTAACTTGCAGCCCAAAGTCTTCAAGAATAAATTCCCAATTCCTTAAACTACAAGTAATGACAACAATTCAAAGCCTACTACTAATCACTTAACATCAAAAAAATTCCCAAATATGTAAACAACACAAAGTCTATTTGCACAATTGGAAGCTCTTTCATAAACTTTAACAATTTCACCCAAATATTCAAGATCACAAAGAATGATTATGAGAACTAAACATAAAAATGGTTCGAATCACAATCACAATCTTCAGTCCAACACAAAGTTTGGAAACTAGCAGATTGTTATCTTTATTTCCTTGAATCCACTTTTTTACATCAAAAGGACAAAGTCTTAATTGAGATAAAAATTGGGCAGAGTTTTGCTAAGCATATTAAAGATAAATTATATACAAATGAGGGTCCTCCTTATATAGGAAAAGAATGGAGAAGAATGTGGGCACAGTTGATTAATTCAACTGCAGGAGGGGGAAAATGACAAAATCATCACCCTGCATGTTGGGGTTTCAAACCCGACATGCAGATGAAGAATGAAAAAGGAAGAAATTAGGGCATCAAAATTTTAAAATCCGATGTGCCCTAATTTCAACGACGAACCTAGAGAAAAAGAAAATAGTGAACTGAAACAAAAAGGAACATGCCAAAATAGAAGAAAAACCAAAAAACAATAAACCACTACCTCAACAATGCAAGTCAGACTTTAAAGTCCAACATGCATCTCCCTTTAATAAAAACTACACATTTGACTTTAAAGTCCAACCTGTAGGCAAAATCTTAAAAACTTCAAAATGAGAAAAACAAAAGATGAAAAGAAAAAGAGGCTAATCGATGAAGTCAATCAACTTTTCTCGAAGGACGTGAGGTACGAAACAAACCAGTTTTGTAGGGTTGCCTCATGATTTTATCCATGCTGAAATCGAGGACAACAAGTCTCCATAGGATCTTCATCAAGTGGTAAAGCTTTCTGTAGAGAGGACCAAAGCTCTGATACCAATTGTTAGATAGTACAAATAACTAGAAGACAACTAAGAGGGGGGGTGTGATTCAGTTGTCATAGATTACCATAACATTTAGAAATTAAAACTTTAATACCATAACCCAAAACATCAAAAGTGCCAACAATCTCCTCCTTTGATATCTAAGTGTTTTATAACAAAAATATGCCATAATCAAAATTACTCCCCCTAAGCATATACACTATCCCTTTCGTAGAAAATACAATGTATACTACTCCCTTACAGATATAAACATGAAAGTATGCATAGCATGCATCAAAATTTTAAATACCAGAATACTTCTCCCCCTTTGCCAACAATGACAAAATACAGCTGAATAACCCCTGTTTCTATTAGCAAAATAAATGTTTATGATAATAAAGAGTGAAATTTGTCAAAAATAGATTTAAAGTCCTGCATTAATTGCTTCATGGATAAGGACCATGACTCAAGCAATGAGGTAGAAACCTCATTCTCTGTTTGCATCTGATAGACCTATTCTTCCATGGCATCCAAGGTACTCATCTCTTGAGTGACCGTTAGGGCATCTAGATTGAGATAGCATTTCTGAAGTATTTGCATTCTTGGTAGTAGAACCAGTTGTAGTTCCTACAAATCCCTAGTTTGGTTGCTGATCTCCAAATTAATTCTTGCAGCTTGAAGTTGAAACCGGTGAACGATTTTCCCATAAGTAGTAAAGGAATCATATGGTGTCTTGAAGGTGCTTATGAATGTCTGCAAATTAGATTGTAGTTTGTCTTTCTGAGCAAGCACATCATCACAGAATATATGGGGTTGACATATCTTATTGAGCAGTAATTTCCCCTCATCCATTGCACCTTTGATGTCCTTCTATGCCTTTTGCAGATCGGACCGAAGCTCATGTAACTTTTTCACCAAGGTAGTGTTCTAAAGAAAGGAAGAGGACAAGAAAATAGCAAACCTAGAGGAAAAGAAAAAAATGAACTGAAACAAAAAGGAACATGCCAAAATAGAAGAAAAACCGAAAAACAATAAACCCCTACCTCAACAATGCAAGTCGGACTTTAAAGTTCGACATGCATCTCCCTTTAAGAAAAACTACACATCTGACTTTAAAGTCTGATGTGCAAGGGGAAATTCCATGCAAGTCAAACTTTAAAGTCCGATCTGCATAGAAGATTGCCAAAATACTGCACATCAGACTTTAAAGTCCGATGTGCAATTCTATCTAAGTAACACCCTATAGGTCGGACTTTAAAGTTCAACCTATAGGCAAAATCTTAAAAACTTCAAAATGAGAAATCCAAATTGACATTCCTTACATATTGCATTCTAAGGTTTGACAATTTTAGGTAAATCTCTAACTGCCTTAGTAGTACTGATCTTTACCATGCAATCAAAGTTTACATGAAAGAGTCTCTTATGCCATAACCAACTTTCATCTATATGTACAATTAAGCATGTCTTTTCACTGTTATTCAAATGAAAGATATTACCTCTAGTCTGATTACCAGTTGCAATTTCTAAACTAGTTCTATTCATGATTTTGCATTTTCCATTCTTAAATTGTAACTGAAATCCTTTCTCAAATAATTGACCAAAACTTAAAAGATTATGCTTTAATCCTTCAACATAGTAGACATTGTCAGTGTTATGCTTACCATCAAGAGATATTGTACCCTTACCTTTGATTGAATAGGCTTTGTCATCTCCAAATCTTACTAAGCCTCCATTGTATTCTTGAAAGTTCAAGAATTTACCTTTGTCTCCTGTCATATGATGTGACCATCCTGAGTCAATGATCCATTCATCCTTTACCTCAACTTTAGCTGCTAGGGCTTGTTCTATCGGTCGAGCAGTAGGTGCCAGTTGATCTTCTGTTATAGCAACAAAAACCCATCCATTATCTATTGGATCCTCATCAAAATCATCAGTCACACCTTCATCAGCAATGTAACAAGATTTGTCTTTGTTCTTCTTAAATATGTATCTCTGATATTGAGGGTTAGGCTTGTATGTTCTTCTACCTTCTTCTCTTAGTCTAGCATGTCTATCAAGGCATCTCGAAGCCATATGACCAATCTTATTGTAGTTAAAACATTAAAAGGGTGCTTTACCTTCATACTTACTTCCAATTGGACCTTTAGGCATTTTCCTTGCAAATAGTGCTTCAAGTTCTTCATTTTCTTTCCTCCTTTCTTCAATTTCTCTTGCATAAAATAGTAGATGATGTTGATTCTTTAAAGGCTAAATCTATCTTAATAGTAGCAACAAAACCAAATTCCTCAATTTCAAAAGTTGAAAGTTTCCCAATCAATGTATACCTAGTAATTGATGTATTAGACATTGTTCTCAACTCATTTGTAGTAGTAACCTTCATTTTGTATGTCGATGGCAATCCTCTTAAAACTTTTGAAACAATTTCATCCTCACTTAAGGTTCCTCCACAACATTCAATACCCAAAACAATTTCATTTACTCTTTCCATAAAAGCAGAAATCCTTTCATCTTCTTCCATTTTTAGATGTTCATACCTGACCCGGAAGCTTTCAGGTTTTGCAATTTTGACTATGGAATCTCCTTCATTTACTGTTTCCAAATTATCCCAAATAGCTTTAGCAGTAGACCTATCTAATAGTCCCATGATTTTTTGATATGATAATACGCTCAGAAGTGTTTCTCTTGCTTTGCAATCATTTTCTTCATCTTTAGTCAAGTTAGCTACACTGGGCTGACCTAGTACAGCAGTAGTATAACCATTCTTTGTAACTTCCCAGATGTCTTTTCCAATGCAATTTAGATGTGTCTCCATTCTAATCTTCCATATGCCATAGTTGGTTCCATCAAGTTTAGGACTGTCCTTCCTGAAATAGTTAGTAGACATTGGATCTCCTCAAGTTGTTAAACTTCTACAAAAGAGGACTAAGCTCTGATACCAATTGTTAGGTCCCGGAGACAACTGAGAGGGGGGTGAATCTGTTGTCTACTAAATTCAACCCAAAAATAACTTAACCAACTTAATGCTTAATACCGGTAAACCAGTTAAGTATGCTAGTAGATAGTTTTAACAATTAATTGCTATACCGGTAAAGATTAATGCATGAAACATGAACACAAAGTCATCCACAACACATAACACCAATATTTGTACGTGGAAACCCTGTAAGGGGAAAAACCATGGTGGGAAACCTTACCCACAATCAGATGATACTACTACAGATAGTAAGTGTACATAAATGGGGTCTACACATGCAAAAAGGCCAATAGCCTAGAGCTCACTGCTCAATCACAAAATGGGAGTCACACTGACTACAGTTGGATGGTTAAATCCGATAAGAATGTATTGCTCAAAATAGCATCTTCATATGCTTGATTTAGTACCAGTGTAATGTTGATATGCTTCCACAAAAACCTAGCTTCACCTTCAAATGATGTCTATGTGTATTGCACTGCTTAATCTTGCATATACCTTCACACAATTCTTTTTCACATTCCACATTTGATCTTACAAATAAGATCTTACATTTATACCATAACCTAAGACCAATTTTAGTAGGTCATCTCTACAAGATATTACAATAAAAACATTTTACAAACAATATAATATCCAATGTAATAACTGATTAAACATGTTGACTTAATGAATTTACAACAATAATTAATCATGTCCATAGCATGCCATGCTGATCTGGAAAAGATAAACCTGCCAGTGTAACCCTAGACCTATTTGCCGCTAAAAGAAAATATGTAAATATGAATATACCAATGATTTAATTCATTAAGATAAGATGTCCACATGTTTTTTTCGATATTATCAAGTGTCTTCCATATCATTCCAAGTGTCGGTGATCATTATATCCTACCAATGAACCATATACCAGTAACTGTGCAATAGTTACTTGCTTGCCGGTGAATACTGTTGGATCTCCAAAGTGCTAGTGTTTTAGTAGGTGTTGACATCAATGACAAAACCATACCAAAATACCAATAGTCACATCCAATTATGAACATATGTAAGTACTCCAAGGCTAGTATAAAGATTGGAAGGGTCGATAATAATTAGTTGTTGAAGGTGTTTGAAGATCTTAAGCAAATAAACAATTTTGGTTTCCCATTTGTGTGTGTTCTTCTGAGTTTTGTTGTTCTTTGTAAGTTTGTATGACCTGTACGGATTGACACATCCAAGACAGGGTCATGGATTGTTAGACTGGTGTGTTACCTTCATTTTTTTTTTATTTGGAGTCTTGAAGTGTTGTAGTTTGTTAATAAATTTCATTTTGTTGGAGGAGAGTCCAAAAGCCCTAAAAACTAGGGTTTTGAAAGCAAAATAGCTCCAACCTAATGTTTCATGGTGGATTTCCTCTCTGAAACATTATGGAATATTAGGTTGCAATGTATTTTATGTTATGGTTTTGGTTTTGAGACAAGGGAAGCCAAATCAAATATTTGCCACCATACCCTAAGCTTGGCACGTTGAGTTGGCAAACATTAGGAATCATGGATAACAGGCCCTAATTGGGTGAATCCGGTGGGTGGAGATGAAGTATGATTGGAGTGGAATTCCATATGGAAGAACAAACCCCAAACTATCATCAATTCACTTAGGCAATTATACCGATGGAGGATTTTTTATCAATGCCTACTTTTCAGGCCTAGAAAGCAGTAATCAGGCCTAGTTAACTAGTAAGGGTTAGATATGTTAATGACAAAACCCACCTCCAGTTTTGAGATATTGTATGTAAACCTAGAAAGGGTGTCTAGAATGTAAAATATTTCATAGGGTTGTTAAGGAATTTTAACCAGCAAATGCAGAATACCTCACTGACAGGGCTACTGGAATTAGGTCTCTGGTTAGGCCTAAAAGTGCAATTTGTTTGTAAAGCACCAAACCGGTAAGTGTCAAATCTCTTCATTAAGGAATAGGGTTGGGAATAATTTCAAAATCATCCATCCTAATTTGTGTAGTGTGGGGAATGAATATCCTATGGTAAAGGGGTTGAACTCTCCAGTTGAGTGTGAAAGGGAGTTGGAAAACAAGGTCTCCTAACCAAGAAAATGGAACTCACAAAATTGTTGGCACTATGATTGTCATTGATGTCAACCGATAGAGGATGGTTACCAATATAAGAGATATTTGTGTAGTATTGTTATTGTTGCATACTTAATGAGAAGTCTTTGATATTCACTGGTAAGTGAGGAAATGTCTTTCAACACAAAGACCTTTGGAGTCACCGATACACAAGTTAGTGTTGACTTGTGCAAGGACTGCAGACTAGTAAGTGATAAGTTGGTGGTGCACTATTTCCATTTGACAAATGATTTAGTGTAGAAGTGTCAACCAACAACCAGTATGCTAAAGGATATTTGGATAAGAAACAATAGGACTCCGCACCGGATAAAGAAGCAGTCACCATAAGAAGTAGTTGACATGATGATGCGGTCACATGAGTTGACTCAAACTAAAGTTTAGTAGTCTTATGCATGACCGGAGCTCTCTGGATAGACAAGTGATTAGTCTACTTAGTGATCAGTGACTGGTGCCAGAAGATAACAGAGTTATACTGCTGAACCAGTGATACAAGTTGAAGGATGATATCCACCATGAATCTCAGAGTAGTGACTGGTAAGCTAGATGCAATGACCAAAGGTGAGTCATTCATGGAAAGATATCATCAAAAAAAGGGATAGTGAAGTGTATAGTAGTTAATAAATAGTTAAGGTGAGATTTGCATGGATTTTGCAGTTCGCATTAAAAAGACAAAACATGACCCAGAGGTTGGTGAAATTATGAATTGCGGAGGCAATCAAGGATGAGTTGTTGGCGAGATTGATGGAGAGTGCATAGAGAGAGTGCAGGAGATTTCATAATATTTTAATTTCAAATCTACTACGTGTTAGGTGTAAACTAATTGAGCAATCAATTATTATGTGTTGGTGAAATATGGTATAATGGTTTTTGGCAAAAACCAATGATTGATCAAAAAATTTGCAAAGTGCAAATCTTGTGGGAGGCAATCCAAAGGGCAAAGCGCAGAGGCAGAGTAAAGAGTGAGGAATTCCTAAGTGATTTAGCAAAGAAGAGTGTGTGTGAAGTAGACTGGTAGAGTGCAGAGCCAAGGGTATGAGTAGAGAACCGACAGAGTGTAGAGTTGAGGGTATGAGAAAAGAAACTACAGAGTATAGAGCCGAGGGTATGAGCAGAGAACTAATGTAGTGTAGAGAAAACACAACTGGTGCAGACAAAGTATTATATTCATTCTGATCTGATCAAGCTATTAGTAGCTAGTCCAGCAAATCAACGTCATGTTGCTTTCTAGCCATTGCAACTCAAAATCCCTTAATCGGGTGGACTTTAATAGGTCCCTTTGTAAAATCTCTTAATCGAGTGACATCTTAATTGATGATCCTAAGTCCTTTAAGAAGGCTATGTCTGACAAGGTAAAGGCACAAACAGGCCTTAAAGAAAATCCCTTAACCGGGTGCCACCTAACAGTGTCTTTGTAATCTCCTAATAAGGATGGCTCCTTATAGGGCATGCTCTAGAAGAGTACAAATTTTGTGTGCATCAACTCACACCATGGTTTTCTCCTATTTGGGTTTCCACAAGATAATTCTTGGTGTTATTGTGTATATTTTCATGCATGCATGTTCTCCTGCAATAACTATTTCTATTGATGAATATTAAGCTAGTGCAAACTTGAGTAAAAGGTTTTTAATTTTGTATAACCAGTAGGTAACTGATTCACCCCCCCCCCCTCTCTCAGTCACCGGTAGGGACCAACAATTGGTATCACAGCTTTGGTCCTTAGATATAGAAGAGCTTAACAACTTAAGGAAAGATCCAAGATAATGTGAAATGAGGGTCCTAAGTTCTCTAAGGAGAATTACACTTTATGGTGTGGTAGAATGAATCTCTACCTAAGAACCCTAGGAGATCAATACTGGAATCATGTAATCATAGAGTACAATGAACCTACAGGGGTTCTCACTATAGATGAGATCAAAGAAAGGCAAGACAACACTGTAACTATGGATGTGATTGCTAGCACTCTATCTGATAATGAGTATGTTGAGGTTCAAGATCGGAAAACAACCTATGAGATGTGGAATAAGTTGAAGACTATTTATGGAGGAGATCCTCATGTACAAAAGGCTAAGGTGGACATCTTAAGAGGGAAATTTGATGAGATGACAATGCAAGAAGGAGAAAATATAGAATAGTATAGCAAAAGAATAAAGGATGTAGTAAATTCCATCAGAAGTACTGGAGGAAAGCTTGAAGAAGATGATGTGGTCAGAAAATTATTGAGAACCTTACTACCACAATAAGCCATAAGGGTTTTTACAATTCATGAACTCAGATCCTTGGGAATAGTTAGTGTTTCACTTCACTCACTGATCGGTAAGTTGATTGCCTTTGAACTGAGCAACTATGATAACAGTGTACCAAAGATTGATGTTGCCTTCAAAGCTTCCATGATACCTACACAAACAAGGAGAAGAAAAGAAACTGGAAACAATTCTACTACAAGAACCAGTCATTCTCATGAATGTGACAACCTATTATCTGAAGAACAAGAACAAGATGAGATTAAAGCTCTATTATTAAGAAGGCAGCCAAGAGGAAAAGGAAAGTATAAAGGTAAACTTCTCTTGAAGTGTTTGTCTTGCAATAGAATAGGTCATATTGCATCTAGATGTACTAACAATGATAGGAAGGATAATTTTAGAAGCTACAAAGACAAGAGAAAGGAGTGCTATATTGCAGAAGGAGTTACCGATGAAGAATTAGAAAGATCTGATGGAGATGGAATTGCATTTGTAGTGATAAAGGAAGATAACACAGAGGAAAGTGATGTGGTAGTAATCTCTAGTTCAAACTGGTGTGGAGACTAGGTAATTGATAGTGGTTGGACTCACCATATGACCAGTGAAAGAAACAAATTCCTCGGCATGGAGGACTGTAATGGAGGAACAATGAAATTCGGAAATGATGCTCCTTGTGTAGTAAAAGGTAAGGGATCTATAGCCCTAAGTGATAAAATAAATTGTGAAGATTTTTATAGGGTAGAAGGGCTAAAATATAGTCGGTTATGTTTTGCACAACTTAACGATAAGGGTTACTAGTTAAAATTCAATGAAGGAATATGCAAAATAAATGACAAATCAAGAATTCGGATTGCTACCTATAAACAAACTAGAGGAAATTTGTTCTGCTTAGACTCCATTGTAGGAAGTTTCCTAATGGAAAAGGTAGAATATAGTTGGTTGTAGCACAAAATATTGTGTCATATAAATTTTGATAGTATAGAAAAGGTTAGTAAAATAAAGTTTGTCACAGGTATGCCTGACATTATGAAACCTAAGAATGCTATGTGTAAAGAATGCCAACTAGGAAATTTGACCAGATCTAGCTTCAACAACAAATATTATTCATTTGAGAATGTGCTAGACTTAGTGCATACAGATTTGTGTGGTCCTATGAGAACTAAGAATTTCTATGGGGACCGGTACTTCATGTTGTTTGTAGATGATTTCTCAAGAATTATGTGGGCTATGTTCTTGAAAGAAAAATATGAAGCCTTTCACATGTTTAAGGTCTTCAAGGCTCAAGTGGAGAGAGGAACTGGTAAGAGTTTGAAATGTTTGTGATCAGATAGAGGAGGAGAGTTCACCTTTCAAGAGTTCATAAATTACTATGAAGAACAGGGGATTACGAGACAGATGTCTACACCCAAAACACCTTAGTAGAATGGGGTTGTCGAAAGAAGAAACAAAACTTAGATTGATTGTGTGAGGACTCTGATGATATAGAAGGATATTCCACATATCTTTTGGAGAGAAGCAATAAGTACTGTTGTGTATACCTTGAACTGGATACATGTGAAGAAGGGAACAAATAAAAATCCCTCTAAATTATGGCATGGATACTCACCCAATGTGAGCTATTTCAAAGTATTTGGAAGTAGGTGCTATATCAAGAGGGATGAGTACTCTGAAAATTGTGATCCCGAGTGATGAAGGAACCTTCTTAGGTTACTCCACAAAGAGGAAAGAATATAGTTGTTTGAACAAAAGGACTGGTAAGATTGTGGAGAGTGCCAATGTCAAAGTAGATGAGTTCTCTGAGAAAAATGAATAGGATAGCAAGAGTGAACCAAAGGATTATCAAGGATTCAATTACACTGTACCGGTCGAACGTGCTGAAGATAATCCTATTGTAGTGAAAAATGAGGAATCATGTGAAGTAGAACCTGCACAACTAGTAGAAGAAGCTCCAAGAAATGAATCAGTACTAGCAAGGTATGTCAGAAACAATCACTCCGCTGATAATATCATTGGTGACAAAGATGTTAGAGTTTTGACTAGAAGAAGAGAAAGAGAGAATACATGTCTTCTCTCCAAAATTGAGCCCAAAACAACAAAGGAGGCTCTAAAATATGAAGACTGGATTAAAGCCATGGAGGAAGAACTGGAGCAGATTGAGAAAAATGAAACATGGACTCTTGTGCCCAGACCAAAGAACAAAAATGTGATAGGCACCAAATGGGTGTTTAGGAACAAAATGGATGAAACTGGTCAAGTAGTAAGAAACAAAGTGAGGTTGGTCTGCAAAGAGTATGCTCAAGAAGAAGGTTTGGATTATGGAGAAACCTTTTCACTGATGGTCAGGCTAGAAGGGGTCAAAATATTAGTTGCTTATGCTGCTTACAAGAAGTTCAAAGTTTACCAAATGGATGTCAAAACGGTATTCTTGAATGGTATTTTAGAGGAAGAAGTGTATATAGAGAAACTTGAAGGGTTTGTATCAGAAGATGGAAGAGATATGGTATGAAAGTTGAAGAAAGCTCTGTATGGGCTAAAACAAGCACCAAGAGCTTGGTATGATAGGTTGCACTCATATTTGTTAAGCATAGGGTTAATGAGAACCAGTGACAACAATAAATTGTATTTGAAAACCAAAGAAAAAGAAAAACATGTAATTGCAAAGATTTTTGTAGATGACATCATCTTTGGAGGAGATGATAAGATGACAAAAGGTTTTATAGATGAAATGAAGCGAGAATTTTAAATCTCCATGATCAATAAAATAAAAATCTTCATCGGTCTGCAAGTATCTCAGCTAAAGAATGGTATATTCATTGGCCAGACCAAGTACATAAGGGAAATATTGAAGATTTTTGGAATGAAAGATTCCAAACCTATTGGAACTCCAATGGTTACAGGTTGCAAGCTCTCCAAAAATAATGAGGCTAATGAAGTGAATGAGACACTTTACTGATCCATGATCGGTAAGTTGTAGTATGCAGTACACAGTAGACCAGATATAGCACAAGTAGTTGGCTTGGTTGCTAGATTTGTTGCAAATACAAAAGAGACTCATATGGTGGCAGTTAAGGGAATATTTAGATACCTTAAGGGGACTGATGAGTATGGTCTCTGGTATCCACATAAGGGATATTTCAACTTAAGTGTTTTCACCGATGCAGATTGGGCAGGGAACATTGATGGTGGAGGTGCATTCTTTCTTGGAGATAGGATTGTGTCATGGACAAGTAAGAAACATAATTGTATCTCTCAATCCATAGCTGAGGCAGAGTATGTGGCTGTTGCAATCAACTATACATAGGTAGTATGGATCAAGTAGATATTGGAAGGTATCCAAGAAAAGGTGACTGAACCTATGGTGATTCACTGTGACAAAACTAGTTCTATCAATGTATCCAAGAATCCAATGATGCATTCCAAGACAAATCATATAGCTATCAAATACCACTACCTTAGGGAACATGTTCAAGACAAGGAAGTAAGATTGGAGTATATACCAGCAAAAGAATAGGTGGCAGATATCTTCACCAAGCCTCTACCGAAGGACACCTTTGAGTATCTCAGAGGTAAGCTAGGGGTAATTCCCCTGCATACTCTAAGGTGAGTAAATATTGGAACAACATCAATCTAGTATGATTTTACTAAAAAATCTATGTATTTGGATTGATGATTATGGACTACTCCTATTAGGGGGAGCAGTCAGTGCAATTTGTGAAATAGGGTGTCTAGACTACACCTTTGGCATTGCTATCAAAGGGGGAGAAGTTTGAATACAAATGATGTAATATGAAGGGAGATAAAGACTGATGTGACAATAAAGTTAGAAGTAATATGAATGGAAGCTAGTTGTAAGGGGGAGTAAGATCATTACTAAAAGATCAGTTCATTAGAAGCAAAAGTGAGTGATTTCTAAAGAGGAGTCAAAAGTGTTGCCATCAATACCAAAGGGGGAGATTGTTGGCATTGTGATTGTCATTGATGTCAACTAGTATAGGATGGTTACCAATATAAGAGATGTTTGTGCAATACTATTATTGTTGCATACTTAATGAGAAGTCTTTGATATTCACCGGTAAGTGAGGAAATGTCTTTTATCACAAAGACCTTTGGAGTCACCGATACACAAGTTAGTGTTGACTTGTGCAAGGACCATAGACCAATAAGTGATATGCTGGCAGTGCATTCTTTCCAACTGACAAGTGAGTTAGTGTAGAAGTGTCAACCGAAAACCGGTATGCTGAAGGATGTTTGGATAAGAAACAATAGAACTCCCCACTGGATAAAGAAGAAGTCACCATAAGAAGTAGCTGACATGATGATGCGATCACAGGAGTTGACTTAAAGTGAAGTTTAGTAGTCTTATGCATGATCGAAGCTCTCTACACAGACAAGTGATCAGTCTTCTTAGTGACCAGTGACCAGTGGTAGAAGATAACAGAGTTACAATGGTGAACCAGTGATACAAGTTGAAGGATGATATCCACCGGGAATCGTGATGCAATGACTGGTAAGCTGGCTACGATGACCAAAGGTGAGATAGTCATGGCGAGATATCATCAAAAAAATGGATAGTGAAGTCTACAATAGTTAACAACCAGTTAAGGTGAGATTTATGTGGATTCTCCAGTTTGCATTAAAAAGATAGAACATGACCCAAAGGTTGGTGAAATTATGAGTTCCAGAGGCAGTCAAGGATGAGTTGCTGGTGAGATTGATGGAGAGCGCGCAAAGAGAGTGCAAGAAGATTTGGAAAGATTTGTATTTCAAATCTATTGAGTGTTAGGTATAAACTGATTGATGAATCAGTGGGTATGTGTTGGTGAAATATGGTATAAAGGTTTTCGGCAAAAACCAAAATGACTGATCGAAAAATTTGCAAAGTGCAAATTCTGTGAGAGGTGATCCAAAGGGCAGAGTGCAGAGGTAGAGTAAAGACTGAGGAAGTGCTAAGTGATTTTGTAGAGCAGAGTGTTTGTGAAGTAGAATGATAGAGTGCAGAGCTGAGGGTATGAACAGAGAACCGGTAGAGTGCAGAGCCAAGGGTATGAGTAGAGAACCAATATAATGCAGAGCAGACACAATCGGTGCAGATAGAGTATGAGATTAATTGTGATCTGATAAAGCTATTAGTAGCTATTCCAGTAGATCAACTTCTTGTTTCTTTCTAACCATTGCAACTCAAAATCCCTTAACTAGGTGGACTTTAATAGGTCCCTTTGTAAAATCCCTTAACTGGGTGACATCTTAATGTATGATCCTAAGTCCTTTAACAAGGCTACCTCTAACGAGGTAAAGGCACTAATAGGCCTTAAATAAAATCCCTTAACCGGGTGGCACCTAACAGTGTCTTTGTAATCTCCTAATAGGGATGGCTCCTTATAGGGCATGCTCCAAAAGAGTACAAATTTTGTGAGCATCCACTCACTCTATGGTTTTCTCCCATTTGGGTTTCCATGAGATAATTCTTGGTGTTATTGTGTATCTTTTCATGCATGAATGTTATCCTGCTATAACAGTTTGTATTGATGAATATTAAGCTAGTGCAGACTTAAGTAAAAGGTTTTTAATTTTGTATAACCGGCAGGTAACTAATTCACCCCCCCCCCCCTCTTAGTCACCAATAGGGACCAACAAAAATAGCAAATGCTTATCCTAGCCAAAGGACCTTGGGAAGGTCAAAGAGAGTAAGTCTTACAAATCCTTGGAGGGTGTGAGGTGTAGAATCATTGGATGGTTCTTGTGTAGCTTGGGTGAGATACTTAGACAAGGTCGCACAAACCGGTGAGAGACATCTCATTCTACATCAAAAAGTAATCAAGGGTAAAATTGACATGCTTTGTCATGGGTTGGTAAAGGTTGTGATTAATTGTTATGATAGTGCTATTATGAGGGAATTTTAAACATTTATGAATAGTAGAAGGGATATCTTTCATGCAAGAGAGCCAAGGATGTCCCAACTTCATATGAAATTGATCCATTATAGGAATGATAGAAAAAGTCACATTTAAGAACTTATTACCAACCTCAATGGGTAAATTAATAGAACCAATAGTAGGGCAAGAGAAACCATCATACACTTTGACCATAACATCAAATTTATCACATGCTACTTGATACAATTGTAAAATGTAAATATATTATTCAATGATCACATTCACCATACACCCTAGATCAATGAGCACTCCTTGTGAGAGTTCTTTGATCTTTGTAGTGATATATAATGGGCCATCAGGTGAAACAATAGTCTCACTAGGATCAAAGGTAATGCATAGGTCCTTAGGAGGTGTAGGTTTGTCAACAAGATTCACAAAATTATTAGACTCAATACCAAGGTCATCAGGAGAAAAGGCAAGAGATTCAGACTCAACAATATTTGAAGAGTGGAAAGGCAAAGGATTGGTGAATATTTGGATATTTTGATTAGGAGGTGTTATAGATTTATTTCCTTTGTCATTCACACCAGCTATGGATATGGTATTATTATCAATGAAATCTTGAATCTTACACCTTAAAGTATAACATTTCTCAATATCATGGCCAAATTGATGGTGATATTGGCAAAAGGATTTGGGATCATGATAAAAAGGAAAAGGTTTTGAGGTATCAATTTGATTTATGGGAGGAAGTTTCAATACATTAGTATAATTTATCAATCTTGACATTATACTAAGTAAAGACCTAGAAAGAGGAATAAATTCTTTTCTAAAGTATTTGGATAAAGGGCCAACACCTAATGTCATGGCTACCACTTGAGTATTGATGTTTTCATTTATTTTGATGTATCCTTTGTTCGGTTTAAACTTCACAATTTTTTTTTTGATCAATCTCATTCTTATCAATCGGAGCAATTGAAGGAGATGATTCAAATTGAGTCACTTGAACTTGGTAATTATAAAGCACTATACACAATTGCTTAAAGGAAGTAAACTCATAAAATAGAAGCTTATCTCTAATGTCTTTTTGTAAATTAGCAATCAAAATTATTTGAACATCATGATCAGGCATAGGATAAGCAATTTGAGAATACAAATTTTTATATCTACCAATAAAATCAGCCACGTTCTCTTTAAATCATTGCTTACAATGAATCAAATCAATCAAAGTAATTTTAGGTCCAATATTATTGTGAAACTATTGAATGAAAGCATCAGATAATTGTTGAAATAATTTAATAGAATAAGGATACAAAGAACAATACCATTACAAATATTTATCCCTAAATGTTCAAGTAAATAATTTAGCCATAAGTCTTTGGTCATGAGAAAAATCACTACACAAAGTTTGAAATTTTTTCACGAGTCAAGGGATCATCTCTTCCAATGTACAACTCCAATTGAGGGACTTCCATATGTTTAGGAGGGACATCATGGACAATGTCATCAGATAATGGAATCACTACATCAAATGTTGGATTGGGTAATGGAAGCCAATTGATATTGTAGGGATTTAATAGTTTGGGAAAGGTTATTAATGGTTTCTTCAGTGGATATATTGGATTGTGATGGAGTAAAATTATTATATGTAGGTGGAGGGTGAGAGTAAGGAGGTAGAACAATATGATATGTGGGTATGGGAGGTGACTGGGATACAAATAGAAGACTCGTGAAAAGAGAGGTACCAAAATATTGATTAACAAGATTGCCCCCATGACTAACATGTGTAGGATTAACATTTTGTGTGGAATCAATCATGATAGAAGAGGTAGATTTAGGCACACTAGGAAAGGAAGTAGGAATAGGAATAAAATGATTAGCTTGACTAGTGGGATGAGAGTAACCAAGGACTTCAGCACAACTTTTGATTGGTATGATATTAGTGTCAACAATATGAGCAAGGTCACACAACAAATCAATATCTATTTGATCACTTATCACCATTCTTTTTAATCCTTAAATCAATGGGATTGCCTCTTTCTAGGTATTATTGACTCATCCAATGTTGAAGATTTTAAAATTCATTTTCTATCTTCTCCAATTGGTCCATGGTAACCCTAGTTAGTGATTCATACTTGTCATGAGAATTATGAAGAGAATGGGGATAAATGACATAATTTGTTGGGTTGGAGGAACCACCAACATTCTCATGAAATAAGTTATCCAAATTAGGCTCCATATCCTTAGTAATTAAACCTTGGGAAGTCTTAAATATACAATTTGTTTCTCATGGGAATATTGTAAGTGGGACTAATAGTAACAAAACTCATGCACAAAGGAGGGAAATTTCAATGCACAAATTGAAAATTGTGATTAAACAATGTATTTTTTTGAAAAAAAGATTGATTAACCAATTAATTAAGCAATTTGAATTGTGAATTTCATGGATAAATACCTCTAAATCATAGCATAACATGTCATAAAGATCAGATCTGAAAAAATAGACATGAAAAATTATGCAACGCACAAGTTAATTTTAGAATTATAAATTAGGGTTTTTGTGAATTCAACCTCTAAATTTATGCAATTCAATTGAAAATAAACTTATGAATGAAATTTTGAATTTGAAAATGCATAAACAATTAGATCAGAGATCACAAATCAAAAAGTAAGGTGCAATAAATTGGGTTCACCAAAATGTGTTGGTGGAAATTGGAGTTAGGGTTCAATTAAGATAATAAAAACACTAAATTTCCTAATTAGCTATCACATTATGGAGGAGAGGAATCTAATAGATTTAGCCTTGATAGACCAAAATTTTGATCATATTCTAGGCTCCTTTGATAGGGCTCTATCCTCCGTAAATTGAATTGAATTGAACTGTTAAATATTAGGGCAAGATAATGAACTATTAAAGAGATCTAATAGAAACGGTGAGCTACAAAAGTCGTACAAAGCCACCAACCTAGATCTAAGTAGAATTTTATGTTTTGGATCTCTTCCTAGAAGTTAAACCTAATTTTTCAAGACCAAGTAGTATCAATTCACCATGGTCCTCTGAATTTCTCATCATCAAAAGTTGAACCCGTTGGCATTTGCATGAAGATTGCATTAATGATATGTTGTATTATCATTGATGTCAATTGAATCGGTAATGATTTTAATGATGTTGCTGATATTGTTGTTATTGTTGATATTGTATTATAAACTAGTATGTAAGTTTGTGAGTTGAACCGGTAATCATAGTAACAGGTTAAACCCTTTCTATGTTATGTAACTGGTAAACCCTACCAATTGTTTTTTGTTAAACCCTAACCAATTAAGGTTGTTGAATTGGCTATGTTGGTTGAGCAGTAAAGATGGTGACATGTAAGGTCATTGTATGAAGACAAGTTCAAAATGTTTTGGCACCTTTGTTTGTCTAGAGAATGAACAAAATGTATTTGTATCTAATGCAAAATGTGTGATGAGTTACTGAGCTTGATGAAGTGATAATCAAGGAGCGGTTGAGGTTTTCTTGATTGATATGTAGATATTGCTATAAAATCCAATGGTCATGCTTATACTAACTTATTTGTAATCTTGATGAGATGATTAGATTTTTGTTGTGTTACCGACCTTATTGATTTGTACTTAAGGTTGATGAAGTTGGTTTATTTCAGATTTGGCAAGAGTTGGCAAAAATCAGTTGAGTGTGTGATTGCCGAACTGGACAATGAGTCTGTAGTTTGAGTAAAGGTAGATAGAATCTTAAATGGATATAATCAAGAAAATGTAGTGCTATTCAGATAGATCAAGAAACTCCTGTTGTTTTCTAACAATTAGAGCAGAATTGAAATCCCCTAACCAGGTAAGCTTTAACAAGCTTGGTTACTTATTAAATCCTCTAACAAGGTGGTCCATTAGATTGGATTTTCAAATCATCTACTGAGGTAACTCCTTACAAGGTATTTGCTTCTAACAAGGCATTCGTAGTCAATCCCTTAATCGGGTGATTCCTAACAGGATCAGTTCTTAACAGGACCTTTTGTAAAAGCTTTGATAGGCTTGGCTCCTAACAGGGTGAACTTCAGAAGAGTTCAGATATTATCTTATGAGTCTCATCTCACCGTGGTTTTTACCTATTTGGGTTTTCCACGTATAAATAGTTGTGTCATGTGGTGAATGTTTTTGTGGTTATGATCTTATGATTGATTGGATTAACTATTTCTGATAAGGTATGATAACTGGATGCATTGAGAAGTTTGCATTGGCATATGATAAAGCATTTGGATATTTACAAGTTAAATGTTGTTTGCTATTAAGTTGTTGTAACAGTCAACCGGTATTCTTATGAGTATTGATCTTGACAGTGGTATTTTATTGATAAGATTACTTTGCATGTCTGAGTTTGAGTCTAGGATGTTTGTATCAGTTTTTCTAGTTACTAATTCACCCCCCCCTCTCAGTAATCTATTGGATACTTATTCTTTCATCATACCATCAATTGGTATCAGAGTGATTCAGGTCCTCTAAGGTCAAAGCCTAACAGCTAGAGGAAAAGATTTGCTAGATCATGATGAAGAAGGAAGGTCTGAAGTTCAACAGAGAAAATTATAGGATATGGAGCAACATAATTAAAATTTACATCAAGAGTCTGGGAAGTCAGTATTGGGATCATATAGATACTAAGTATATTGCACCTACTGGAATTCTGACTGATGATCAGAAGAAAGAACATCAAGAAAATCATCAAGCATTGGAGGCTATTATCAGTTCCTTATCTGATGTTGAATATGTAGATGTTCATGGTCTTGAAACTGCATATGAAGTATGGAAAAAACTTGAAGAGATTTATAGCGGTGATGAACATGTTAAGATTGTCAAAGAAGAGAGTCTAAGAGGAAAATTGATGACATGAGGATGTCTGAAGGTGAGAATATCCATCAGTATGGTCAAAGGATAAAAGAGATAGTCGGTGAAATTAAGAGTGGAGGAGGGAAAGTAGAAGATGCCACAGTAATCAGTAAGTTACTGAGAACCCTGCTACAGGTCTATGCTATTCAAGTTGCAGCTATCCAGGAGCTAAATTCCATTGACAAAACTAAGGTAACTCTTGACTCCATCATTGGCAAGCTTACTTTTTTTGAATTAAATGGTTATGATGGTAGTGTACATAAATCTCAGTCTACATTTAGAGCTTTTGTTTCTAACCCATCTATGAGAAAAAGTAGAGATACTAGTCATGGTTATGAATCTACATCCAGCAAAGATTCTAATGATGAAGATAGTTTAGTGGAGATTGAAGCATTATTGGAAAAGTGGTTGCCTAGAGACACTGGTAAATACAGAGGTAAATTACCTTTAAAATGTTTTGCATGCAACAAGATTGGTCACATAGCGGCTAATTGTCCTGATGGTGAAAATGAACACAAGAGAAATAAATTCAAAAAGTATAAGGGTAAAGGCAAAAGAGATTGTCTTATTGCTATTGATAGTGGTATCACTGACGAAGAATTTGATGATGATTCTAGTGAAGATATTGTGTTTATAGCTATTAAGGAAGAGATATCAGACTAGAAGGCATTAGTATCCAGGGTGGATAACTCTGATGATTGGATCATTGATAGTGGTTGTTCACATCATATAATTGGTGATCAGAGGAAATTTCTTTCCTTGAAAGAATTTGATGGCGGTGTTGTTAGATTTGGCAATGACTCACCCTGCATGGTTAAAGGTAAAGGAGTTATTTCTCTTAATGGGAAGAGTAGTGCAGATGATATCTACTGGGTTGAAGGACTAAAGCACAATCTTTTGAGTGTGGCACAACTTAATGACAAAGGATACCCATTGGAGTTTAAAATTGGTGTGTGCAAAATCTTTGACAACAAAGGTGAATTGATTGCAACCGAGAAACAAACTAAAGGTAACCTGTTTCATCTTAATTCTAAAGTTAGCAACTGATTTATTGCTAAAATAGATGATAGCTGGCTTTCGCATAGGAGATTTTGTCATATAAACTTTGATAACATTGTTAAAGTGAGTAAGTCCAACACAGTGAAAGGTTTGCCTTAGTTAGACAAATAGGTTAATGCTCTTTGTAAAGAATGTCAGTTAGGAAAGATGACTTCTTCAACTTTCAAAAGAAAAGCCTTTTCAACGGAACACTTGTTAGATTTGGTTCATATAGATCTTTGTGAACCAATAAGAACAAAAAGAATTCAAGGTGACATATATTTTATGATTCTCACTGATGATTGCTCAAAGATGATGTGGGTCACATTCTTGAAGGATAAGACTGAAGCTTTTGGTAAGTTCAAGGCATTCAGGGCCTTAGTAGAGAAAGAGAGTGGTAAGAAGATAAAATGTTTGAGGACAAATCAAGGCAGTGAATTCACTTCTGAGGAATTCACTAGGTACTGTCAAGAGAATGGTATCAAATGACAGCTTTCTGCAGCAAGGACACCATAGCAAAATGGTATCACATAAAGAAACAATCGATCAGTTGTTGAAGCTGCTAGGACAATGTTGATACAAGGAGGTGTAACGAAACCTTTTGGAGAGAAGCTATTAGCACAGCTATCTACACAATGAACCGGGTTTTGGTAAAGAAAGGTAAGGAAAAAACTCCTTATGAATATTGGTATAGAATATCACCTGATGTTAGTTATTTTAAGATATTTGGAAGCAAATGTTTTATTAAGAGAGGTGATTACATTAGCAAATTTGAGGCTAAGAGTGATAAAGGCATATTTCTTGGCTATTCCACCAAGAGTAAGGCCTACAAATATTTTAACAACCGGACACAGAGAATTGTTGAGACCAGTTCAAAGAAAAAAGGATGAAGATCCTTTCATTTTGTTTTTGGAACCAAAAACTATGAAATCTAAAACTGGCAAAGAAAATTTTGATGCACCAGTTCAACCGAAATAGACAAATTTAGAAGAAGATGATGACAATGAAGATGCCAAACTTGAAGATAATGATCATGTTATTCCTAGATATGTGAGATTGAATTACAATCTTCAGCAGATTATTGGAGATAAGGATGTTGGAGTAATAAACAGAAGAAGAATTAGAGAGAATTATTGCATGACCTCCACCATTGAACCAAGAACTGCTAAGGAGGTATTTGGTGATGATCATTGGGTTAAAGCTATGGAGGAGGAATTGGATCAAATTGAGAAGAACAACACATGGACCCTAGTACCCCGACCGGTAAATAAGAATGTTATAGATACTAACTAGGTATATAGGAACAAGTTGAATGAAGATGCTATTATAGTTCGCAAAAAGGCAAGATTAGTCTAAAAGGGTTATGAACAAGAAGAATGAGAAGATTATGGATAAAATTTTGCACCAGTAGCAAGACTAGAAGGTGTCAGTGATAACTCAATGATGAACGGATAGTACCAAACTGGTACTGAGACGGGGGGGTGAATCAGTTCAGTCAAAAACACAATCCTAAACTGGTTTGTCAGTAGACACTGTGCTTTTACAGACAAACAATAACACTGGTCTTAAACAGAGTATAACCAGAAAAAACCAGAATAACTGAGACAAGCATAAACCAGTTGACACTTATCTTTTCATACAATCTAATACTTCATTTCCATTTCACCCTAGTGCATGAACAGGTAATCTATCATCAAAGATATATAAACAACTAGATTAACATGATTTACCTTCAGACACAAATCACTTAAACCATCACATGAATAGCACCACACATGACACACAGATTTTTTCATGTGGAAACCCAACTGGGAAAAACCATGGTGGGCGTGAATACCCACAAGCTTTTTTTGAACTCTTTAGAAGTCCGCACTATTAGGAGCCTTGTCTGGTTAAAGACTAATACAATAGCTAATGTTAGGAACTGATCCTATTAGGGATCACCCGGTTAAGGGATGGCTAGAATACCTGGTTAAGGGTTGAACCCTATTAAAGGTTACCTTGTTAGAGAATTTTAAGAACTCAATGGTTTTGAGTCACCCTGTTAAAGGATTTATAGTATGTTGGTTAAAGCTACCCTACTAAGGGATTTCCCAACTGTTGAAGTGGTTAGAGATCAACAAGTATTACAATGATCTGGTAACAACACTCAATGCCAATGCATATCCGCTTTAGCTCCTCTTCACCTTCTGTACTTACACTCTGCAGATATCACTTCTCTCTTCTGGTCTGGCAAGAATCATGTATCTCTTCACTTGGATACTCACACACAACTTTTGCCAACAACCTCAGAAAGAAACACAACATTGACCTTATAGGAAACAAATAGGTTGGTAGCATAAACCCTAAACCCTAAACCTGTTAGGTTGAGCAATTCAAACGGTTCAATCCTGACTGTTGAACACATTGCATAAAATGCAACAGTCTTGAACCAATGTCAAGACATTCTCCATCATTCATTTTCCACCGATTTCATGGTGGCTGATAACCCATCACACACTATCACCGTGTATAGACTTCGCACATTCTCGAGGTAGATAGGGACAATCTCCTTCATGCAAGATCCTTCACGCACACAAGGTTGTCATGGCAACATGATCTATTCTTCATTACAATGCTAACTCATCACACAAAGTCACTGATTGAGTCACACACGCTTGAGGAACTTCAACCGGAAACCCTAAAGTTGAGACTACCAATCGGTAGTCATACAAAGCTTCCATGTACTAGTTCGCATAACCACATGTCGGTTCAACTTGAACAAACACACCGCTTCACTTTGGCACATATACCAGTTCACAATGTTATACCGGTTCTTGGTAGCATACTAGTTCTCTCTTCTTCAGCATATTGACATCAATGACAACATGCAATGTCATCATACCGGTTCACATAATGCCAACAATCTCCCCCTTTGGCATTGATGGCAATATACAAAGATATCTCTCTACTTCACATCTTCTCCCCCAATTTCTATAGATATCTTCTCTACTTCACTTCTTCTCCCCCTTTGACAATAATGCCAAAGTGGAGGCATAAGCTTCCCTATTCCATTATGCTTCTCCCCCTGAGGAGTAGCATCCTTCAACACATCAATCTTGAAGAAAAATTTGACTATGCAATACTTGACTGATGTGGAGCATATACCTTTAGTTTACCTCTTGAAGGGGCAGCACCCCTAATTCGCCTCTTAAGTATATAAATGTAGCCTTTGGGAGAGGCTTGGTGAATATGTCTACTAACTGCTCCTTACTGGAAACATGTTCCAGTGCAATCTCTTTGTTTTGAACCTTTTCCCTTAAGAAATGATACTTAAGCTCAAAGTTCTTGACTCTAGAATGTAAAACTGGATTCTTGGAGATGTTAATTGCACTAGTATTGTCACAAAATATACTTACCAGTTCAGATACATGAACTTTGAAGCCATTTAATACATGCTTCATCCAAATTGTCTGAGTGTGGTTCATGAAATCCGCAACATACTCTGCTCCTATTGTAGACTAAGAGATACAACTTCGCTTCTTACTCATCCATGAGACCAGTCTACCACTGAGAAAGAATACACCACTAGTTGTGCTCTTCTAGTCCGTCCACATTACCTACCCAATCAACATCTGTAAATACTTTCAAGTTGAAGTCCTTTCCATATGGATACCACAATCCATAATCAATAGTTCCCTTAAGATACCTAAGAATCCTCTTGACTGCAACCAAGTGGGATTCTCTTGGACTTTTCTGGAACCTTGCAGTTATACGAACTGCATGTGCAATCTCTGGTCTACTATGCACTACATAATGAAACTTACCAATCATTGATCGGTATTCCTTTTCATTAACCAATGTTGAGTCATCCTATTTGGATAGTTTACAACCGGTCACCATCGGTGTACCAACCGGTTTGCTATCTTCCATGCCAAAGGTCTTCGACACCTCTTTGACATACTTGGATTGTGTGATAAAGATTCCATCTTTCATCTATTGAATTTGCAGTCCAATGAAGAACTTAATCTCCCATATGAGTGACATCTCAAACTCTTTCTTCATCTCATCTACAAACTCATGACTCATTTTGTCATCTCCACCAAAGATAATGTCATCAACAAATACCTCACAGATCAGGATTTGATCTCCTTCAGACTTCAAGTAGATATTTCTATCTTCTCTTGTTCTCTCAAATCCAATCTTCACAAGATGGGAGTGCAGGCATTCATACCATGCTCTAGGTGCCTACTTTAGACCATATAAGGCTTTATGTAGCCTACACACCATGTCACTATCTTCAGATAGGGAAAACCCATCTAGTTGCTCTATATACACCTCCTCTTCAAGTACACCATTTAGGAATGCATATTTTACATCCATTTGATATACTTTGAATCCTTTAAAAGTTGCATATGCAAGAAGCATACGAACTCCTTCCAATCTAGCTACAGGAGCAAAGGTTTCTCCATAGTCTTCTCCTTCTTCTTGAGCATATCCTTTACACACCAGTTTGGCTTTGTTTCTAATCACTGTGCCATCCTCATTCAGCTTATTTCTGAAAACCCATTTAGTACTAATGACATTTTTATGCTCCGATCTGGGTACCAAAGACCATGTACCATTTCTCTCTATCTAGTCAAGTTCCTCTTCCATTGCCTTGAACCAGTCTTCATCTTTATGTGCCTGTTTGAATGATTTAGGCTCAAATTCAGAGATCATACATGAGTTTTCTCTGACCTTTGTTCTTGTAAGGATTCCTGCATCCTTATCTCCTATGATCTGCTTAGGATCATGATTTAGCTTGACATACCAAGGAATGGTCTTGATAGATTCCTCTTGCTTTTCTTCTTCATCCTCATCTCCATCAGTATCAGCATCTACATCTACTGGTGTAGGAACACTATTACTGGTACGTGGTTGACTAGCAACTGGTTCCCAGAAGGTTACAACCGATTTATTTACCGCTTTCTTACTGCCAGTTTCCTTAGTTTTCTCAGAGGTTTCATCAACTCTTACATTGATGCTTTCCATAATTCTCTGAGTCCTATTATTGAAGTAGTTGAGATCTTTTCTCTTGGTGGAATACCCTAGGAATATTCCCTTGTCACATTTCACATCAAATTTGCTCTGGTGTTCGCTCCTCTTGATGTAACATTTTCTACCAAACACTCTAAAGTAGCTAACCATAGGTGTCTTATCATTCCAATACTCATAAGGAGTTTTATCCTTACCTTTCTTGATGAGTACCTGGTTCATTCTGTAGACTGTAGTGCTCACCGCTTCTCTCCAAAAGGTGTGAGCTACCTTTCCTTGAATCAACATAGTTCTAGATACTTCAACCACAATCCAGTTATTCCTCTCTACTAGGCCATTCTACTATGGAGTCCGAGGGGCAGATAGTTGCCTCTTGATGCCATGTTCTTCATAGTACTTGTTGAATTCACTGGAAGTGAATTCCCCTCCTTGATTAGTTCTCAAGAACTTGATCCTTTTACCGCTTTCCTTCTCCACTAATGTTCTGAAAGCTTTGAGCTTTACAAAAGTTTCAGACTTATCTTTCAAGAATGTGACCCACAACATTCTTGAGCAGTCATCAGTGAGAATCATGAAGTACCTATCACCTTGCACACTCCTATTTTTCATAGGACCACACAAATCAATATGCACAAGATCAAGCAAATTGTCAGCAGTGAAAGGTTTACCTTTAAAGGTTGAGGAAGACATTTTCCCTAGTTGACACTCTCTACACAAGGTATTTTCTAGTTTTCTCAGCACCGGCAACCCTCTAAGTGCCTTGATCTTATTGGCCTTCACAATGTTATCAAAGTTTACATAGTAGAGTCTCCTATGCCATATACATCTATCATCAAATTTAGCCATAAGATATGTACTTATATTTGCATTCAGCTGAAATAGGTTACCTTTTGTCTACATGTCGGTAGCCACCAATTCACCATTCTTTCCTTTGATTCTGCACACTCCATTCTTGAATTCTAGAGTGAGACCACTATCATTCAACTGCGCAATACTCAAAAGGTTGTGTCTTAGACCATCAACCCAATACACATTGTTAGCACTACTCTTTCCATTCAGGGAGATGGACCCTCTGCCTTTGACCATACATGGTGCATCATTACCAAAGTGAACCACACCACCATCATACTCTTCCAAGGATAGAAACTTGCTCCGATCACCAATCATATGGTGAGAACAACCACTGTCAATAATCCACTCATTGGAATTATCAAAGCGGGAGACAAGAGCCTTCTTATCTGACACATCTTCCTTGACAACAACAAACACAATATCTTTATTTTCTTCATCTTCTAACTCCTCATCTATGACACCTTCATCAACTGCCACAAAACATTTTCTTTGGTTCCCTCCTTTGAATTTCTTGAACCTTTCCAGTTTGTCCTTGTTGTCACCATTAGGACAGTTTAAAGTAATATGTCCTATCTAGTTACAAGAAAAGCATTTCAAAGGGAGCTTACCTCTATATTTACCGGTTCCTTTAGGAAGTTTCCTGGCAAGAAGAGCTTCAAATGTCATCAGAATCTCCTCATCATCCATTTCTCTGCTTTGTCTCAGTTCACTACTAGTGCTAGCTTCTTTTCCTTTTCTGGATGGTATAGTAGAAGCTTTAAAAGTTGATTCAGTCTTTTGAACACTGCAATCAAAATTATTTAGCTCATAGGCTATCAACTTTGTAATGATGGAGTCTAGGGATACCTTAGTCTTGTCTATTGATCTCAACTCCTGAATAGAAGCAACCCTTATTGCATAGACTGGTAATAAGGATCTCAAGACTTTGCTTACCATGGTGGAATCTTCCATTTTACCAACTGCACTCTTGATATCTCTGACAATAGTTTTGATTCTTATTCCATACTATTGAACAGTCTCACCTTCAAACATCCATATGTCTTCAAACTTCCCTCTAAGGCTTTCTTCCTTAGATTGTTTTACATGCTCATCACCACCATAGATATTTTCAAGAGTATCCCATAATTCTTTGGGATTTATTTTATCTTGGTCATCAATAAACTCAATGTCAGATAAACTGCTAATTAGGGCTTCTATGACTTGCCCATTCTCCTGCATCTCTCTCTTTTGGTCATCAGTGAGAGTATCGGTAGGGGCAACATATGCATTCTCAACATAGCTCCAGTGTTGAGCACCCATGCTTCTGATGTATATCTTCATTCTATCTTTCCATATACTAAAATTATCTCTATTGAACTTTGGACCTTCCCTCTTCATCATTAGACTAGGATCTTTTCCTCAAGCGGTTAAGCTTATAACACAGAGGACCTGGAGGATGCTCTAATACCAATTGATAACTCAATGATGAACGGATAGAACCAAACAGGTACTAAGATGGGGGGCTGAATCAGTTCAGACAAAAACACAATCCTAAACTAGTTTGTCAGCAAACATTGTGCTTTGACAGACAAATAGTAACACCGGTCTTAAACAGAGTACAACCAGAAAAACCCAGAATAACTGAGATAAGTATAAACCGATTGACACTTATCTTTTCATACAATCTAATACCTCATTTCCATTTCATTCTAGTGCATGAACATGTAATCTATCATCAAATATATATAAACAACTAGATTAACATGATTTACCTTTAGACACAAATCACTTAAACCATCACATGAATAACACCACAGATGACACACGGATTTTTTCACGTGGAAACCCAATTGGGAAAAACCACTGTGGGGATGAATACCCACAAGCTATTTTTGAACTCTTTAGAAGTCCGCTCTGTTAGGAGCCTTGTCCGGTTAAAGACTGATACAATAGCTTTTGTTAGGAACCGATCCTACTAGGGATCGCCCGGTTAAGGGTTAAACCCTGTTAAAGGTTACCTTGTTAGAGGATTTCAAGAACTCAATGGTTTTGAGTCACCCTGTTAAAGGATTTATAGTAAGCCAGTTAAAGCTACCCTATTAAGGGATTTCCCAGCTGTTGAAGTGGATAGAGATCAACAGGTATTACAATGATCTGGTAATAGCACTCAATGCCAACGCAGATCCACTTTAGCTCCTCTTCACCTTCTGCACTTACACTCTGTAGGTATCACTTCTCTCTTCTAGTCTGGCAAGAATCATGTATCTCTTCACTTGGATACTCACACACAACTTTTACCAACAACCTCAGAAAGAAACACAACATCGACCTTATAGGAAACAAATAGGTTGGTAGCATAAACCCTAAACCCTAAACCTGTTAGGTTGAGCAATTCAAATGGTTCAATCTTGACCATTGAACACATTGCATTAAATGCAATGGTCTTGAACCAATGTCAAGACGTTCTCCATCATTCATTTTCCACCAATTTAATGACGACTAATAACCCATCATGCATTATCACTATTTACAGACTTCACACATTCCTAAGGTAGATAGGGACAATCTCCTTCATGCAAGATCATTCATGCACACAAGGTTGTTGTGGCAACATGATCTGTTCTTTGTTACAATGCTAACTCATCACACAAAGTCACCAATTGGGTCACACACGCTTGAGGCACTTCAACTAGAAACCCTAAAGTTGAGACTACCATCTGGTAGTCATACAAAGCCTCCATGTACTGGTTCCCATAACCACATGCTGGTTCACCTTAAACAAACACATCGCTTCACTTTGGCACATATACTGGTTCACAATGTTATACCGGTTCTCACATATACCAGTTTGTGGTAACATACCGGTTCTCTCTTCTTCAACATATTGAAATCAATGACAACATACAATGTCATCATGTCCTCATACTAGTTCACATAATACCAACAGTCAGAACTTTACTTCCATTTGCAGCCCATAAAAAGTTCAAGGTATATCAAATGGATGTTAAGTCTGAATTTTTGAATGTGATATTGGAAGAAGAGGTATACATAGAGCAGCCAGATGGTTATGCTTTAACTGATGAGAAAGATATGGTATGCAGATTGCATAAGACTTTATATGGATTAAAGCAGGCACCCAGAGCATGGTATGAAAGGCTTCATACACATCTAATGAAGATAGGCTTTCTAAGAACCAGTGATGATAGTAACATATATCTCAAGTCTGAAGGAGATGAAATACTAGTCAGTGAGGTATTTGTTGATGATAATATTTTTGGAGGTAATGATGTCATGAGCAATAGTTTTGCAAATGAAATCAAAAATGAGTTTGAAATGTCATTAGTAGGGGAAATACAAATTTTCATAGGTTTGCAGATACAGCAAATGAAGAATGGTATTTTCATTACATAACCTAAGTATGTGAAAGAGGTTTTGAAGACATTTCGCATGAGTGAATATAAACCAGTTGGGACACCAATGGTTATAGGTTGTAAGTTGTCCAAGGAAGATGAATCTAAGTCTGTTGATGAGAACGAATATAGGTCAATGATTGGCAAGTTGCACTATGTTGTTCATAGTAGACCGGGCATAGCCCATGCAGCTGGCATAGTTACTAGATTCTAGAAGAATCCTAAGGAGACACACCTGATAGCAACCAAGAGAATCTTTATATACCTGAAAGGTACTGTTGACTATGGATTATGGTATCCATATGGAGGAAACTTTGATTTGAAGGTATACATAGATGTTGATTGGGCAGGAAATGTTCATGACCGGAAAAGCACAACTGGTGGAGCATTTTTTCTTGGAGGAAGGCTTGTTTCATGGAGTAGTAAAAAGAAAAGTTGCACTTCACAATCTACTGTTGAAGCTGAGTATGTTGCAGCTCATATGAATTGCACATAGGCTATTTGGATGATGCACATTTTGGAAGGTTTTAAGATGAAGATTTTAGAACCTATAATGATTTTATGTGATAACACAAGTGCCATAAATATTTCCAAGAATCTTGTTTTGCACACACATACCAAGCACATTGAATTGAAGTATCTTTTCTTGAGGGAAAAAGTTCAGAGCAAAGATGTTATCTTGGAGCATGTTCTACAAAGGAGCAGCTTCCAGATATTTTTACCAAACCTCTACCTAAGACTACTTTTGAGTACCTTAGAAGTTAGTTAGGGATTGTCCCTCATCATGAAGTCAGTTGAACATGATGTTGACTACATTAGGCCCTAAATAAATTGCAAAATTTTACAAGGGTTGATGCAGAAGTGGATGTATTCCACAGGGGGAGCATCCAGTTGTAGTATGTTGTTGATGCAAAGTGTAAATTTAACATTACATATTTTACTTTAAATTTGGCATTGTTGTCAAAGGGGCAGAAGAATTATGTGATTATGGGAAGGAAAACCAATGACAAACTGAAGACAGAGAGAGCATGTGAATACTTGGTAATGTAAACCAAGATTCCTATTCACAATCACAGCAACAAAGTAGTGGTGTTGATATTTTGTATTGCCATCAATGCCAAAAAGGGAGATTGTTGGTATTTGCATGAAGATTGCATTAATGATATGTTGTGTTGTCATTGATTTCAATTGAATTGGTAATATTAATGATGTTGTTGATATTGTTGTTATTGTTGATATTGTATTGTAAACTAGTATGCAAGTTTGTGAGTTGAACCGGTAATCTGAGTAAAAGGTTAAACCCTTTTTGTGTTATGTAACCAGTAAACCCTACCAGTTGTTTTTTGTTAAACCCTAACCAATTAAGTTTGTTGAATTGGTAATGTTGGTTGAGCCGTAATGATGGTGACATGTAAGGTCATTGTATGAAGACAAGTTCAAAATTTTTTGGCACGTTTGTTTTTCTAGGGAATGAACAAAATGTATTTGCATCTAATGCAAAACTCATGATGAGTCACTGAGCTCAATAAAGTAGTAATCAAGGAGTGGTTGAGGTTTTCTTGATTGATGTGTAGAGATTGCTATAAAATCCAATGTTCATGCTTGTACTGACTTGTTTGTAATCTCGGTGAGAGGATTAGATTTTTGTTGTGTTACCCACCTAATTGATTTGTACTTAAGGTCTATGAAGTTGTTTTGTTTAGAGTTGGCAAGAGTTGGTAGAAATGAGTTGAGTGTGTGATTGTCGAATCGGAGAATGAGTCTCCAATTTTAGTAAAGGCAGATAGAAGCATAAATGGATCTAATCAAGCAAATGTAGTGCTATTCAGATAGATCAAGAAACTCTTGTTTTTTTCTAACAATTACAACAGAATTGAAATCCCCTAACCGGATAAGCTCTAACAAGATTGGTTACTTATTAAATCCTCTAATAAGGTGGTCCATTAGATTGGATTTTCAAATCCTCTACTAAGGTAACTCCTTATAGGTTATTTGCTTCTAACAAGGCATTTATAGTCAATCCCTTAACCAGGTGATTCCTAACAAGATCAGTTCTTAACAAGACTTTTTGTAAAAGCTTTAACAAGCTTGGCTCCTAATAGGGCAAACTTCAGAAGAGTTCAGATATTATCTTATGAGTCTCATATCACCGTAGTTTTTACCTATTTGGGTTTTCCACGTATAAATACTTGTGTCATGAGGTGACTATTTTTGTGGTTATGATCTTATGATTGATTGGATTAACTATTTCTGATAAGGCATGATAACCGGATGCATTGAGAAGTTTGCATTTGCATATGATAAAGCATTTGGATGTTTACAAGTTGTATGTTGTTTATTGTTAAGTTGTTGTAACAGTCAACCGGTATTCTTATGAGTATTGATCTTGACAGTGGTATTTCATTGATAAGATTACTTTGCATGTTTGATTTTGAGTTTGGGAAGTTTGTATCAGTTTTTCTAGTTACTGATTCACCCCCCCCCTCATTAATCTACCAGATATTTATTCTTTCATCATACCATCAGATACTGTTTCTCTCTACAAATCCTTTTGATTCTCCTGATCATATCTCTATACCTATTCCTGCACATAGTGAAAAGGGGAAATATGTTTGTAGTAGGGGTTCCTTAGGTCAAACCTCAAGTTTGGAATTAACCATGAAATTGAATTAAAAATGTAAATACAATATTGCAGTAAAATACTTTCCTTTTGAGGGAAAGGTTGAATATGAATGAAACACTAATAATATACCTTTAATAAAAAAATTTGCCTCCATAAAGAAATTAGGGTTTCATGTAGGTTGTCTTCATAAAACATAGAACATGAATGTCATCTCCAATACTTGAATATTGACTTCACTTTTGCTCTAATTCTTCATTGAAGACTGATTGCTTTCTCACTTGAATGTAGGATCTCAATTTTTCTCTCTTGAGTTGATTCAAAATTAAATTAGCTTTAAATGGAGAGGGATAGACCTCCTTTTATACTTTCTTATCAAAAATTAGATTGAATTTTCGTAACAGGCCAACACATGGCTATATTTACCACTCATCAAAGGTGACTATTAGAGGGGGGCAATTTGGGGCCTAATTAGGAGGCCCAAGGTGTATACGCCTTGGTCCTAATTTAAGACCAATGAATGGTGCATCCTGATCTTAATTTGAGAACAAGGTGTGGTATGTCCTGGTCTTGCAAATCAAGACTTCCAAATTGAAGGCCAAGCTGGAAATTTTGTGAAAATGTGAGGTAAATGAGTGGTCTGAGCAGAATCAATATTGCAATCAGGCCTTGGAGGATGAAAAGCCAAAGTGACATCTAAGTGAGAATAAATTATAGGTGAGTAAAATTTAGAATACTACACATGTTACTTACAAAATTTATTACCTTTAATCAAAGAAATATAACACATTGTTTTACATTTTAAGGAATTGGTTTATGAAAGAGATCATCATATATATATAAACATAGTTTTCGGTACAATATACATATTGTAGCATTGTAAATTGTACACCCTTAATGAGGGATATCCAATTTCATGCTTAGGTTAGCACCCACCTTAGTGTGTTGCATTTTAAAATTCCTTTAAGCATTTAATTATTAATTTAATTAAATCTAAAATCTTCTCTCATCATTCCACACATTATAAAATTGGTCCCTTAACCCTAAGTGTGCCCCTTTTTATTTTATCTTCTTTAATTAAGTAATTAATCAAAACATAATAAAGTCCTATTCTGACCTTCAAGGATAATTTTGCATATCTAAACACCTTGGATTGATGCACCAAGCTAGATTTGACTTTGCAATCATGATACCTTGCATCCCTAAAAATTAGGGAAAAAAGTCGACCAGACCAGTATGGTACCATCCTGGTCCCATTTTTTTCTCCCCAAATTTTGAGATCATGTTATGGTGGTATTATAATTTTTAAATCTTGCTTTGTGCAAAATTTCATCAATTCTAGGTCATCCTATGATCAAATTTAAAGTTAGAGTTTCATATATATACCCTTTTCTTTCCTCATTTGAAGGATCCATTCTCTAGAAATTAAAGGAGACCTCTTATGAAGTGAAAGTGCAGGTTTTATGTGGAGCCTATAATCAACAAATTCATCATTCATAAATTCTTCATCAACCTTTTTGATCATCAATGGAAGCTTAGGAGATATTGAATAATAATAAGGAGATCATCGATTGTTGATTGGCATGTTCCTCTCCCTTAGGGTTTGGTATGATATCAATTTATTTTCATATATCTGTGTGATTTTTTTAGATCTACATATCATTCATTTTCAGATTTGCATTATTTATGTAGATCCATATTGCATTTGTGATATGAAGCATATACATTATGTTCATTTAGGTTATTTACTCTAAACATAGGGTAGAACTCTTGTTTTACATTTTAGCTCATTAGGATCTTACAAACACATGAGATTATAGGGCACACACATTTTCCAACACTTTATTGGCTATTTGTGGAGGTGAAAATCACCAAAACAAGGGATTTGACTAAGGCAAAACCCTATATAGCTTCCTACACACCACTTTTTAGATTGCAAGTGGAGGTACAAGTTTTTGACAAAGCTGCGAACTTTTGAGAAGTCATAATCAATAGGCACAGATCTAAATTTAAAACAAGGTCCTAGACCTCTACGACCGAAGAGCCTAGTGCTCTGGTCCTAGACCAAAGTGCCCAATACCCTGGTCCTCATCACTCTATGACAATTTTTGGTAGTTTAGATCTCAAGAACTTTAATTTGCAGATTCTTAGTTTTTGTCCCAACACTACTGTATTTGGCACCAATTTCTGATGAATGTTTGTTGAAACTTTGACAAACTATTGTCGAATTACCAACGAAACACCCATATAAATTTCATCGCTAAAATTTCATCTCTTTTCCAACAAACTTGAATTCATCAAATCCCCGATGAAGTGTCATTGGACAATGTCATGAAAAATGAAACCAGTTTTCTTCAAAAAAGAGATGAAAACTATATCCATCTTGTGACGAGCAATAACCAAAAAACATTGCAAAATGTCTCTTTCAAAACATCAGAAAAGCACCAAAATTTCATCACAATTTTGATGATGTGGAGCATATATTATGACATATATATCATCGTGCATACAACAACTTCATTGGAAGTTTTTAGTGGTTCATTGCAATTTTGACAATGTGGAGCATGTCATTACAACAAAAAAATATTGTCGTGCATACAACAACTTCGTCGAAAGTTTTTAGTTGTTCATCGCAATTGTGATGATGTCGAGCATGTTAGTATGACAAAAATATCATCACATACAAAAAATTCGTTAGAATTTTTGGTGGTTCGTTGCAATTGCGACGATGTGGAGCATGGCAATATGACAAAAATATTGTTGCACATACAACAACTTTGTCGGATGTTTTAGCAGTTCGTCGGTTTGTGTTCATCAAAATTGTGATGAAAATGTGTCATTTTTAAAATACAATTATTTGTAACAAATAAGAATAGGTTGCAAGTTACCAAGACATGCCTCTTGACTCAACTCATTTGCCCACTCACTAGGCATCTCAACCCTTAGTCGGTTAACACCAAACTTGACACAAATTCACCAAATGATCATGGAACCAAGGGGAAGGAATCTATAATGATTAGATATGTCAATAAAAAGTCCCAAATGCAAAGGTATGACCCCAAAACACTTCCTTGTGAGGGTTGCCCTGTATTGTCTCATACACCCTACTAGTCCTACTCAGAGGATTTTTTTGCAATAACTCACAAACCATTGATCACAGAATCAAAAAGTAAACCTTTTCAAATACCCTTTTTTATATTTACATAGCATATGTCAAAATACCTATAATTTTTCTTGTAACATAGAGCTCAATTATTGACTGGCAATTATGTCCTAAGGCCTAATTAGAGCATCAACACGTGTATTTTGGCCATAACTTTCAAATAATAATCTATCTCAAAAAAATTAAACTTGATTAAGATACCCATTTGGACTTTATAAAACATATGTCAATAGGGATTAGGGTTTCTTTGGAAGGTATGTCTCAAAAATGGATTGGTCCTAGTCCAAAATAGGCCTAATTAGGTCACTTTTACAAAGGAGGTACCTCAAAAATTTATGCAAACAACAAACCAATAGATCCAACACTTGTATTGTGTTTCCAAACCATCAATTACACCAATTTTAAGTTCCCAAACATTCATATTTGTCTCAGACCTACTTCAACACTCACTTCAATGCTTACTTGGCCTAACACATGAAGATGTTAGGCATTCATTGCTCCAAAGATGAATCCAACCTTGGTCCCTACAAAAATGAATAAAAAACCATCTGTACAAGACCTATCCTGGCCATTCCACCAAGTTTCATTAATATACCTCAGTGGAATTGAGAGATTTTTACATTTCTTTGATCAAACCCTTGGAAGTAGGGTTTCATTATAGATTTTAGAAAAACATTCACCAAATGCACAAAACTCAATAAAATCTCACAAAATTAGTCTTTAATGAAAGGTAGTTCACATATCTTTCCAAAAAGCCTAGCCTTACATTCTGATCTATCCAGAAAGAGAAGTTATGACCAAACTAGCAACAAATTTTCTGGAAAATTGCAAAGGAAACCTTCGATTAAGAGTTATGGAAGACAAACTTAATTATCTTAAATGGTAGATGAACAATTCACTTATTAATAATAAATTAATTAAACTATAGATATCATAGATTTGATTCATGTTAAAACAGATTTGTCTCCTAATCAATTTAGCTTAAGTCATAAGTATATTGACATAGATTAATTATGTTATTCAAGTAGGAGACATGACAAATGGATCGGTCAAAATTTCATAAGGGCCCAGTTTGACATCTTCATACTATGTAAAGTTAATTTGTAGATATTACCTTTTTATATAGGTTTCCCAAACAACTTATTCAACCATGGATATGCAGAATCAACATAGATAGAAAAGTAAGTTTCATTGTGTATTATACCTGGCTATGGTTGTTGGCTCCAGTAGCTCTTCTCAAATTGTCCTCTAGGATTTGCCAAGCCCTATTAATAAAATCAAAACATTACAACACAACATACAAAATATTCTTAGTGAGCTTTGAAATCTGTAAGGTAGTGGCATGTGCAGATTGGCCTACCTAAAGATGTCATGTGTTTCATCTTTGTCCAGAAGTGTTGCATGGTCACATAATGCTAGCACTTGTACAAATATCATTGAAAAAATGAAGTTTACAAAACATAAGGTTAAAGCTTCCACAAATCATGTCAATTTATAGATACACAAATAACAAAAAGAAATAAAACTCTCAAAAAAATGTAATTGGTTGCTAACCCAACGAATGTGGATATCCAATATTGCAATAAATAATTTGCAATTACAAAGCACGGTCCAGTTCAATGAATAATTTATTGTCTCTACAAAGATCTATGAATAAAAAATGTTAAAAGAATACCTTAACATGTTTCTATCAGTAATTAAATAAGTTCAAATATAGAAATGTGTTCCCTAATTTATAATAAAAACAATTAACAAGTGTTCACATAGAAAAACAACATACCTAGCATGAAAATAAAATATTAAAAAATATGTTACTAAGAATTTTTGTGATTAAACTAACATATATCTTATTATTTTATAACAAAATGACTTAATGTCGAAGGATGGACCATAACTCTAATGCCATTAATTTAATACTTTAACTGATTTAGCACAAAGTATTTGTGCTTGCCAAATTCAAAATAATCCAAGGAAAATGCCATCAATGAAGAAAGGGTGAATTTTGTGAGGCTAATCACAAACTAAGATTCATTGCAGCTTCATAAATTGACTCGGAGTCAAGTGATATTCAGGACATGATCTGAATAATCTCTCAATTGGAAATATTGTGCCAACTAGAATCCCCTACAAAAGTTGTCATCCAGAGCAACATATGAGATGTGTTAAAAAGTAAAATAAGTACAAAGGGTAACATATTGAAGCAAAGAGAACTATTGAAAATCGCATAAGCTTAAAAGTGTAGCATAATTAAATATTGAAAAGTGCATTACCTTATTGAGCTTCTCTTTGTTTCAAGAATAGTTTAATATTCTCTAATTAATAGGGCCAACCACATGAAGGTGGAAGCTCATTTGGCCCCTCCCCTCCCTCACATCACTTTGAATTCCCCATACCTGATCGTATAACATTAATCATTGATTCATCCATTAATAATATATTAAATTCATTCATTCATCTATTAATAACATATAACACTCATTCATTCATCCATTAATAACATATAACATTCATTCATTAACATATTCTCATTCATTCATTAATATATAACATTCATTATTTCAGTTTTTACATATTATCAAAAATATGGTTGTCATAATATGATTACAATCACTTTTTTTTGTTTCTTTTTTGCAGATAAATAAAGAAGAAGTGGAGCATCATTTTTTAAATCATCTATCCCCCCTTCAGTTGTTCTGCCCTCTACTCATGATCTTAATGTATGCCTAGTCATGTACTCATGATGTGGAGGCCGCTGCAAGGGGGGATCTGCTGCAATAACAAAGAAATGTTAAATTGATATGTTTTATTATTATTGTTACAAATATTTCATTAATTAAAAGAACATTAGAGTGGTGCTCTTTACCTGATAGGGCCACATCATGTTCTTGATCTTGTCTTATAGCCTCATGCTCAACATGTTGAACACCCTCTAAATGCTCTAGAGTTGAAACATGAAAGGTTGCATTAATTAATACACTAATTACAATTAAATATATTTAAAATAACATTAGAGTGCTCCTCTTTACTTGATGGGGCCACATCATGTTCCTGATCTTGTCTAGCCTGATCATCCTCAACATGTTGATCACACTCTACATGCTCTAAAGTTGAAACACAAAAGGTTACATTAATTAATACATCAATTGAAATTAAAGATGTTTAATTGTATTAATCCATAATGTATTTTTATAGCACATAAATATATCGAATACTGGGATGTACACAACCATGACCTTCATTTGCAGGTTGTGCTCCACCCTCAACAGGCTGCATTCCAATGTCATGTGAAGTATTATGATTGCTTCCCTATTTAAAAAAAATAGGCACATAATTACTTCATGATGGAAATTAATATTGAATAGATTTCACAAGTATTCAATTTTAAATAAACTTCATTGAGTTTATTTACATGTGTATCGTATGCAGTGGAAGCTTTTGTTTGCTCAGTCAAGAGTCTTAGGCATTCAACCATGACTCCATATCCTTGCTGGAAGGCAATCTTCAGGTCCTCTTTAGTGGGAACTCTCTTGAATTCAAAGCCCTGCATTTTTGCATTACGTCATGAATTTTGCATCTATGGTGTGATAAAACCAAAATAATTTATAGTTTTTTATTTAGATGTTATATTTCATTTATTGATACTTATACTTCATGCAGCGAATTTTATATAACCACCAGAGCCAAGTTTGTGCTGCCCATTTTTTTCTACTCTTTCCGTTGTTGCCTTTGATGTGTTGGACAGCCTATGAAAAGTTTGACATATATTAGATTATGGAAAAAGAAAGAGTAATCAATATAATTATATTGTTGATAGTATCACATACCTTCCTTGGCTCGGTGGTGTCTTTCCTTTTTTCTTTTCAGCCTTCTCTTTTCCATCCAACACTAGGTCCTTCAACTCCCTCTCTAGAATCATGGGGGGATGCTCGTACTTTTTTTTATTCTCTAAATGTGACCTATATTGGTCCCTCACATACTTTAGATAGATACTAGCTTTCTTAAGAACCTTGGTTCAGTTGAATGTGTTATTATTGAACAACATAACTAAACGGTTAATGAGATCATCTTTTAAATCTTCATTTTGGGCATTCCACCGTGTACATATGGTGGGCCAAAAGATCTCCAATGTAATATCATTTAGATGTTTATAAAAAACATCATTTCTTGCAAAAAGATCATGGGATCATTAGTCTAAAAAGAGTGATCGATAAGCAAATTTTAATTGAATTATATATAATAATAATTAAAACATTTTAAAGTACCTAGGACCTTCTCTATCTTTATGGGAATGAAATCCTCGGTCACCAAAAATGTGACCGACAATTTTCCCATACTAGTAATACAAGAAGATCTAGGAAATGCTGCTAAAACATCACTAGTACTAGTTGCCTCTGCATCCCCAGGTACATGTCCTAACATATATTATATCATGTGTTCACTGTCAGAGGGTGCAGTACCCAATTCCTACATGCTATGTGTTGCCAACATTTCAGTCGATAATATAGGCATAGATGATGGGGTCTAATGATGTGATGTATGCGTAGGAAGGTCAGGATTGACACTTGTACCAACCCCTACTCCCAAGGCATCACCTGTAGTACCTTGATCATGACCAACAACATCATGAGGATGCAAAAAATCCTGTAAAAACAACACACATTTTAGTTCATGACATAAAAGAGTACAAAATATAAAACCATGAATGAACTTATGTTATAATTAAAGATCTCATGACAGCTTACTTGCAAGTTTCATGCTCTCTCGGTCAATATTTTAACCCTTTCTCTTATCTCATTTGTTTGAGGCACTATGAATAATAACTGAAGGATTTCTTCATTGCATTTTTTTGGGTCTTCCTTATCATAGAGGGTTTGTGGAATATACAATGTCATCATTGCATAATAGTGATTGCACCTCCCTATGGATGCTCTCCTCTACTACTACTAGTGCCTTTCCCTGATCATCCGACTGTGACAAGAATATTAAAAACTATCAAAATTAACCCAATAAACTTACAAAAAAATAATAATAAAATGGTGCAGAGGGACCCACGCATAAAGATATCTTATGAGGTCAAAATTTATTTATTTTTGCTTATTTTTAATTTTCACACATGATTTGTAAGGTCATAAAGTCCATTGATATCAAAAACAACTCAATTGTAAGGCTTGAAGAGCCATTTTGTACCAAGAGACCTAGAATAGGTCTTGATAGAGTCAACTAAGTTTAAAATATCCATAAAAGGATTAAAAATGTAATTTATTATATTGAATCCATTTTTGTCATGTTGGAAACATCCAAGAAGGATATGGTCAAAGTTGGCAAAGTTGTGTCAAAAGTGCGAAAGTTGCAAAGTTGCAACATTACCAAAAAGTGCAAAAGAGATGTAAAATATCATCCATCGGTCATCAGTTTGTTGGAGCAGTTAGGAGTGGAAATTAGTTTGTAATGGTTTGTAAAACTATGTCTAGTAGAGGTCAAGAGGGGAGGAGCGGTTTGGAGGGCATTTGACAAAATTTACCCATCAAACCCTTAACTGTCATAAAGGTTTCAAGGGTTTGTGACTATCACAGAGCCAAGAAGGCTCATAAACATTATATTTTGAATTTGAAAGTATTTTATAATGATGGTCTAATGAAATATCTTTCCAATGAATTCTTTCTTATGCATTTCCATAGAGTATTTGAAGATATATAGTAGTTTTTCTAAAAAATATTAAAACCCTCTATTAGGGTAATTAGAGGCTTTCAAAATTATGTCTATGTACTTCATTGTTGCAAATGGGAAGGTTATTTGGTGAAGGTTTGGCAATGTTTATGCGAGACCCTAGTAACATGGTTATATTAATTGACAAGTGATTAACGTGAATTAGTAAGTTTGTGGAATTTTACTGTTGAATGCAATAACCACTCATGCTAAGTGATAATATGTTTTACTAGATATATGGAAGTTAATCTCATTAATGGTTTGTTTTAAATAAAGAGTTTTGTAGTCCTTTATACTGTGATTAATTGGTTCCTTATCATCATCAGATTTGAAACACTGATGTAATGAAGATTTACTGCTTATCATTGAGTGTGGATTCAGTTAAAGTATGAAAGCCTTGAAGGCTCCAAGACAATAGGATTCACTCCCAACTGTGCTTTATTTATGAAAGATTGTGATCAGGTAATGAAAATAAGGAATTGACAGTCTTAATTGGAGATAGTAACATGAAACAATGAGGTAAACCTGTTAGGTAGAAGCACCAAAAGATGCATCTTGATCTGTGCTCTGGGATGGAGCCTTCTCTATATGATCAATGTCCGATTATGACAAAAATTAAATATAAAAAAACATTAGTGAAATGAAACCAATAGACATGAAAAATAACATAATAATAAAATGGTATATTGGAGTCATTAATTGGAGGTTGGATAAAATGGTATATAGTATGTACCACCCCCATAGTAACTATTTGTATCTATGTGATTCAAATTGTAATCAATTAGAAACTCTTCCCCTGCATTTATTTATTTTATTGCACATACAAATACATGATTTCTCTTGCGTGCCTCGAATATGCAATTGGGTTACTTATTTGTTGACCCTGGTCATGTATTGTTTATGAACATTGTAATATTCCCTGATGATTTTTGTTGGCATTGTGTTGTCATTGATGTCAACTAGTATGGGATGACTATCGATAGAAGAGATGTTTGGGCAACATTGTCATGGAGGAGTACAAGATGAGATATCTTTGATATCAACTTGTGTTGCAGAATACCAGTAAGGTAAGGAAGAGAATGTCATTCAAATGAATGACTACTGGTGTCACCAGTACACAAATTAGTGCTTGACTTGTGTGGATGAAATGGTAATGTTACCGGTATCGATACAGTGTATCATTGGTAAGGAGAGTATGTCAACTGGTAAGTGAAGTGTTGACAATGAGCAGGATGCTTGGATGTTGTTTGTGATGAAGAGGCGGAAAGTTACCTAAATCACATCAACACCGGAAGAGAAGATTGAATAGGTCACCGATATGTTGTAAGATTGCAGAATAGCAAGACTCCCACTAGATGAAGATCTAGTCACCATGTGTAGTGATGACTGACAGTGAATGTGTCCACACTAGATCACATGTGCTTGTTTGATGATGTGTTGCACAAATAGGGAAGTCACATGAGTGCATTACAGGATGCAGATGACATAGGTATGACTTCACTGGTAACTGGAGCTTATCTCCTATTATGCATAATGTGCATTATAGTTCTATGAGATAAGGAAGAAGAGGTAAAGGCAAGTGTTTGAAGGCTCACACTAGATCTATCGGTAAATCGAAGGAATGCCTCAAGTGCATGAATTAGGGTTATGCACTGGACCGATAGAGAAGGCATGTTGGGATGCCGAAATAGATGAAGTGTGATGAGTTTGTCAACTTGATAAACCAGTAGAGATGTTATTCAGGCTGATGAAGAAGGAGGCAAAGTGGTGCAGCTGAAAATAGAGAATGAAACAGGCATGTAGATGCCTTAGTTGGAAACCACTGAAGGATGATGACATGTTGTCATCAAGATGGCTACCGATAAGCATGAGAACCAGTAAAGAAGCGAAGAGACTAAGAGATGTGACTCTACCTATTGAGAATGAGCATGTTATGGATAGACATGTCTAGTGACTGGTTAAGAAGTTCCACCAACAGTTCAACAAAAGAGCAGATATGAAGGTTAATCGGTAAAGTGTGAGATACTGACAGAGTTAGTAAACTGGCAGAAAAGAAGAACTGGCTGTGTGGTAGATCAATGATCTTTCTCATACCGACACAGATGATCTAGCAGAGGTGGAGGTTGATGTGGATGCCATGTAGAGTTGAAGTGGAAAGCTTGGAGAGTTTGGTGAAGTGTCGTGTAGGGATAGGTGTTTCTATAGGTGTGCATTTAATATGGATCATGTGATTTGTGGATTGGATCAGAGGAGTACGGCTCGAGGAAGAATGAACGAATGAGAAAAATTAGGGATTTTTTGGCACCTGGATCGAAGCAAGGAAATCAGATTGTGAGAAGACCTTGAGAAGGAAAGAATAGAGATATTAATAGCATTTTGACAGATGCAAGTTGAGATACAGGGCCGTGCTTTCTAAATTTGGAAAACATGAATTGGAAGGCACATTAACGGTGGTGTTGCACAAATAGTTGTCTGGAGGATCACATCGGATAAGATCTGAATGGATTTGGTTTGCCTTGATGTCGATCAAAAAACCCTAACCGCCTAGAATTTGAATTGTCTTTTGGCGGGAAAACCAAGTTATAAATAAGGAAGCCAAAATAATTGAAGGTTGCTGCTAAAGAAGAGAGTGTTTCTTATGTATGAAAGAGAAAATCAATCAAGTACTCAACAAGTATCTAAAAAAGAGACTGAGGCTGTATGAGTGAGAAACAAGTTGAGAGGATCAACTGACAATGATGAGGAACCAATAGTTCACAAGAGATTCTAAGAGAGAAGTATATCAGTGGTGACCAAACCGGTACATAAGAGTTGTAGAAGAGTGCATAGTAGGCAAGAAGGAACCGACAGAAGATAGTACTAGTGGAGGGAAGCAGAGCAGTTGAAAGAAGAGAGAACCAGTAGAGAGGAGAAGAGGTTGAACCAATAAGGTTGCAATAAGAGATAAGACTGCAATAGTGAGTGGGTGAGGTAGAGAACCAACAATTAACTAGATTGAAGATCCAGAAGTGAGATTTGCAGAAGAGTTACAAAATACATTTTTAACAAGGTAATTAATTTTTAAATGATTATGTTGTGTATTCACCGAGTTGTAGCTCAATGTAGAGATTGTGTAAGGGTTGGTGCTCCTTGGGTTGGTTCCCTAAACAATTTAATCAGAGTTCATTGTGAGGGTGGATTGGAGTAGTAGCCTTCAGCAGCATTTCTCACCGAGGTTTTTCTCATCTTGGGTTTTACTCATATATGTTGGTGTTATGAGATGTCTCTTTGTGTGTGAATGGATTTGTATTGGTCCCCCACCTAACCGGTAAGTCTGCATTGTGTTAGATCCCATAAACAGTATACTCACATAAGTTAGTTAAATGGAAAAGATTGAAAACCACTTATTCACCCCCCTCTCAGTGGTGCATTGTGTCTAACACTTTTGGCCTTCCATCAATGTACATAGCCACTCCTTTATTTTGATCCTTATCTTTTAGATGTATATAATTTTCTGACAATTCATACCTACACATACTTTGTGTATATCAAACTAGCTTCATCCAATCTTTATAACTATAACAAGGTCCAACATACTCCATCAATTCAGTAACTTTCTCGTAACAGACCTTTATGGCATCCATGTAAAATAGGCCCAAACCATGTAATGATGATGCTGTTATGCGATGTATCCTCTCGTTGACACAAAAATAAGTGTTATTAGAGGAAGTTCCTTGGGTACCCATTGTTTCCGTAGATGTTTTTACCTCAAGGGCACCTCAATGTTGCCTATGCTCTCATCATTATAAAAACATCACCTCCCTTCAGCAAGAAAAAATTTCATGCATTTACAGAATTTTCTTCTAATCTTTTCACCTCTAGTTGATCTCCCTCTTTTAGACCTACTACATGTCTCTCTTTCCTCTTCTCTTCCTAAATTTCCCTCGCTCAAGGAAGACATATCTGATAAATACCTATTTGGTAGTACCTGTACTCCATCGAATGAGAGAGATAGTTACCAAAAATTCCTTGAGGTTTTTCATGGTCCATCAAGACATGGGTGAGCATAACTATAAGATGACAAAGAGCATCTACAAGAGATCATGGACTTGGTAGAGGTTTCTTGGAAGATGGACTTAGTTTTCCACACCCTTCAACTTGGCTGGTTATTTTTCATGAACTTTAATTTGATTTCAAAAGGAATTGACAAAGCTAAGACATATGTCATCCTATGTCATTCAAGATCTAGAAGGTCATGTGGTGGTAGCAGGTTATGGGAAGATACCAAATGGAACCAACAACCTGACAGAAGCAAGGACTCTGTTATTTGGTGTTAAATTAGCAATTAAAAATAAGGTCAAGAATCTTATAATTGAAGGGTAGTCTCATATCATTATCACAACTTTGATCAAGTCTCAAACCCCCAACTGGTAGTTAGATTATATCATTCAGGAAGCAAGAGAGTTGCTCTCTTGTCTAGATTCATATCAGATTATTCATTGCTATAGAGAAGCCAACAAGATGACATACATTTTGGCAAATAGGAGATGTGAACAAGAAGAGAAAAATATTACTCTTTCATCAAGGGAGCTCCATGAAGACAAAATTCTAATGGAGCACTTGGAGAGCGATTTGAAAAAAGTTTAAGTATCATTTTACTAATATATTTTATTGTTGTTGATCACAGGAAAGACCTTCTATGCAATAAATCAGTGAGACAAGATGTAAATGTCTTATCCAAAAATAGGTTTCTTTTTTATTAACCATTGTATGGATAAAGATTATTAGACAGTTCAAATAACTGGAAGACAACTAAGAGGGGGGGCTGAATCAGTTGTCACCAGATTACCAAAACCTTAAGCAATTAAAACTTTAATACCAGAACCCAAAAGATCAATACCAAAATGCATAAACCAATTACCAAAATAACAGATATACCAATTAAGCACAAGCAATAATTAGAGAATAAATACCATCCACATGACACCAAGATTTGTACATGGAAAACCCGGTAAAGGGAAAAAACATAGTGGGAAGCCTACCCACAATCAGATAATACTTCTGTAGTAAGTATGTGATTACAAATTGAGGGGTCTGCCCTTGCAGGAAGGCCAATAGCCTAGAGCACACTTCTCATTACAAAAGGAGTCTCAATGACTACATAAAAATCCAGACTACAATCTGGAAGAAGGAATGAATTGCAAAGATAACATCTCCTATGCCTAAGTAAAGTTCTGGTTAATCTCAATACCAGAGGAATTAATCCTCTTACATAAATCCAACTTGATCACCAATGATCAACCAAATCATCTGCATGAATTATTATTATATTATTCGCTCCCTACATATCCATATATCCTTACTATCCTTCACATAAATGATCTACAATAAGATCTTACAACATATATATAAAAACCATCCACCACAAATAATAAGGTCGGCCACCAAATAGTAAAGAAATTACATAATTACAAAACATGTCGTCCTGAGACTAAACAAATAATATCCAACCCATACGACATCCCAAAAACACATCAAGTAGTCCAAACAACACATTATATTAAGTCGGTCCAAAACCTAGATAGCATAACTTGGAATAGAATAGGTTCGGTACCAAATGCAATGATCCCAATCAACCAAGTCTTGAACATGATCACCATTATCATCCTGAACCTCTACTAGAAATTGCACCAACACCACTTATGCATAACATCAAAGATCTTCATCAAAGCTCTGTCGGTAAAATCCTCACTAGATCAACAAACCAAGCTTACCAGCATATAAAATAACATCTGATCACCAAATCAAAGCCAACTAATTGAACATGAATCTGAGTAGCATGAATAGTAGATCCAAGCCAATTCCAACAACCAAAGCATACTAGATCATACCAGATCATTATGATCTAATCCAACCACAAACCAAACAACTTACTAGGACCAGAAGGATACCAGTAAAGTAGCCAAATCAGCTAGTGTTGACATCCATGACAAAACATCAATGCAACACATAATCAATTCCTCCAAATTTCCAACAATCTCCCCCTTTGGCATTGATGGCAACACTAGATGTGAAAAATATCCAAGTGCCAAGAAATGCCAAACAAATCTCCCACACAAGAATATAGCAATGAAGTTTTGATCCATACTCTTCATGTAGATGATATCTCAGTTAAGTTTTGAAAATTTCTCCCCCTAATGTATATATCCCTTAAGTTTTTCACATGAATTTCTCTCCCCTTTGAAATCTATGGCAAAGATCTGACATAAATATCAAAGAAAAAACATAAACCACTGAATCACAAGACTAACTACTCCCCTGAGTAGTAGCATCACCACATCAATCAAGAATGAATAATATCTATGATAATGCATACCAGACTGATGCCGAATAGCATCAATCAGTTCTCTATCGGAGGGGCAGAAACCCCTAATCTATCTCTGAGGTACTCAAGTGATTCTTTAGGCAAAGGTTTAGTGAAGATATTTGCAATTTGCTCTTTAGTATTCACATAAACCAATCTAACTTTATTTTCTTCCACCTTCTCCTTGAAAAATTTATACTTGATAGATATGTGCTTTGTCTTAGAGTGAAATATCAGATTCTTTGATATGTCTATAGCAGCAAAGTTATCATAGTGAATAACTAATAGTCCATTGCAATCCACTTTTATGTCCTTCAACATTTGCTTCATCTATATAACCTGTGTACAATTAGTAACAGTAGCAACATACTCAACTTCAACAATAGATAAAGAAGTACATGACTGTTTCTTGTTGATCCATGAAACAAGTTTCTTTCCAAGAAAGAAATCTCCACCGGAAGTACTTTTTTGGTCATCAACATCACCTGCCCAATCTACATTTGTATATGCACATAAAGTAAAGTCACCATCTTTAGGGTACCACAAACCATATTCAGATGTACCTTGCAAGTATCTGAAAATCCTTTTTACCTTGCAAGGATCACTTTGATATCTTGATGCAATGCAAACAACATTCATTATATCAGGCCTAGTCTAAATCAAATATAGCAGACCTCCAATCATAGACTTGTATCTTGTAGGATTTACCGGTGCAGATTCATCTTTCCTTGTCAATTTGTCACTTGTAACAATAGGAGTACTTACTGATTTAGAATATTCCATACCAAATTTCTTAACATCTCCCTAGCATACTTAGTTTGACAGATGAAAATACCTTTATTAGTCTGAATAATCTGCAAACCTAAGAAAAATTTCATTTCTCCAATCATAGACATTTCAAATTCTTTCTCCATATTGTTATAAATTTCCATGCACAACTTATCTTCACCTCCAAAAATGATGTCATCAACAAAAACCTTAATAATTAGTATATCATCATCAGTGACTTTATGATATAGATTACTGTCAGCATTACCTTTAGTGAAACCAAGCTTCAAAAGATATTTGTCTAATATTACATACCAAGCTCTAGGTGTTTGTTTCAATCCATATAAGGATTTCTTTAACCTACAAACCATGTTTTTATCATCTAAAAGTGAAAAACCATCAGGTTTCTCAATATAAACTTCCTCATCAAGATCCTCATTCAAAAAGGCACACTTAACATGCATCTAATAAACCTTGTAGTTTTTATATGCAGCATAAGCAAGAAATAATCTTATAGCTTCAATCCTAGCTACAAGAGAAAAACTTTCACCATAATCAATTCCTTCCTTATGAGAGTATCCTTTCCAAACTAATATAGCTTTGATCCTCACAACTTGTCAACATTCATTTAATTTATTCCTAAAAATCCTTTTAGTTCTAATAACATTCTTATTTTTAGGCTGGGGAATTAAAATCCATGTGTTATTCTTTTCTATCTGATCTAATTCTTCTTCCATAACTTTCATCCAACATTCATCTTTACATGCTTCAATTACTGATACCGGTTAAACTTGATAAATTAAACATACCTCATTAGCTGCCAATCTCCTTCTTGTCATCACTCCATTGTTCTTATCCCCAATGATCTGATCTTCTGAATGATTCAACCTTACATACCTAGGAGTCTTCTGACTATCTGTTCCTCTTCCCGGTTCTTCAGGTTACTGTTAAATTTTCTGATACTGTCGAAGTAATTGGTTCAACATTCTATTCCGGTAAAGGTGTTACCAGTTTAGTTATGATAATTTCCACTACTAGTTGTTGCTCATAAACTCTAATTTGACTTTTATTTAGCTCATCCACCTTGACATTTGCACTCTCCACAATTCTCTGCAATCTCTAGTTATAACATCTATATGCTTTGCTTTCATTAGAATAACCAAGAAATATTCCTTCATCACATCTAGGATCAAATTTTCCAATGAAATTATCTCTCCTGATATAACATTTACTACCAAAGATTCTGAAATACTTAATTGTAGGTGTATTGCCAAACCATAATTCATATGGTGTCTTACCGGTTTCCCCTTTGATATGAACTCTGTTGAATGTATAGACTGTCGTGCTCACTACTTCTCTCTAGTAGATATGAGGTAGATTATCTTCCATCATCATGGTTCTAGCAGCATCCAAGAGAGTTTTGTTCTTCCTTTCCACAACTCCATTCTGTTGAGGTGTCTAGGGAGCAAAAAAAATTCTCCTTATGCCATGCTTCTCACAAAATTTATTAAACTCACCGGATGTGAATTCTCCACCATGATCTGACTTAAACACTTAATCTTCAATCCTGTCTCAGTTTCAACTTTATCTTTAAAGAGTTTAAACATTTCAAAACCCTCATATTTGTCCCTTAGAAAAGTAACCCACATGATTCTAGAATAATCATCAATGATTAGCATAAAATAATATCACCTTGAAAACTTTTAATTCTAGCAGGGCCACACAAATCAGTATGAATAAGATCAAGAACATCATTATATTTGTCTTCTATACTCTTGAAAGAGGTTCTGACTTGTTTTCCCATTTGACATTCTTTACATACCAGATTATAGGGCTTCACAATCTTAGGTATATCTCTAATTGCCTTAATTGAACTAATCTTTACCATGCAATCAAAATTCACATGACATAGCCTTTTATGCCATAGCCAACTCTCATCAATTTTTGCAATCAAGCATGTCTTCTCACTAGAATTCAAATGAATTATATTACCTTTTGTCTAAGTACCGATTGCAATCTCCAATCCAGATCTATTAATGACTTTGCATTTTCCATCCTTGAATTGTATTTGAAATCCCTTATCCACCAATTGTCCTACACTCAAAAGATTATGCCTTAAACCTTCAAAATAATAAACATTATCAGTATTGTGCTTACCATCTAATGATATAGATCCTTTTTCTTTGATCATACATGCTTTGTCATCTCCAAATCTAACCAGACCACCATCAACTTCTTGTAAAGATAGAAACTTATTTTTATCTCTAGTCATATGATGTGAACATCCACTGTCAATTACCCATTCATCCTTATCTTCAATTTTAGTAGCCAAGGCCTTCTCTTTAGGTACATTCTCTTCTAGTGTTAGATCATCTTTCTTGATAAACAAGAACACCCATTCCTTTCCACTATTGGAACCACTAGCAGAGTCCTATGCCAATTCATCATCAGAATCAGTCACACCTTCCTCATCTGCAATGTAGCATGATTTATCTTTGTTTTTCGTGTACTTATACTTGTTCTGATATCCAGGGTTAGCCTTAAAAGATATTCTATCTCTTTCTTCAAATCTTGAATTCCTTTCAAGACATCTAGATGCAAAATGACCTATCTGTTGGCAATATAGAATTATAACAGACAATGAAGGATTGTTGACATTTCAATAAAGGATATTGAGAAGGTTGTTGATGATTATGGATATAACTGATTAAGGATGTTTACTGTCTTGATATTATTATTTTGTCATTGATGTCAAGAAATTGATTTTCTAATTCAGTATGATGTTGCCATATCTTGAGAAGTATGATTTGAAGAATATAAAGATGTCGGTAAAAGACACAGAAAAGACTATGATGAATAAGGGGATGAATAAGGTATTCAATGGGCAACTATTACCGAGTCAGACAATGATGAGATCATGATGTTTAGATTGTTTTAACATCATACATATGTTGTAAATTGTAAGGTTAATACTATACTATGTTATCAAGCAAAGAACCTGGTTGGTAAACCCTAAGGTTATCACTATCGGTTAATGAAGATGGAATGTCTACCGAGTGAAGTTTAGTATTTACCGAGTTGTAACCGAGCTGTAACAGAATGCATTAAATGTTTACAAGTGTTATTTAATGAAGGAAGCTGATGAGCTAGAACTGATTAAATGATTAGTATGCCATAATTATAGTTTGTTAAGAATCTATGGCAAAGGAAAGTTGGCATGAAGATCTACAGCGCAGATTGAACCGCAATACCCTGGCACAAGTTCCAAGAAATATATGCAAGTTCCTAGGTAGGGTAAAATGTTTTCAGATTGAAAGATGCATTGAACCTGGTCAAGATTGAAGATATGATGGCTATGAGTGATCATGGGACATGTGATCAAGGAGATTAAGCAGTTAGCTAATTGTTTATAAATAGGAAACTATTGACAAACAATGTATGCGGGCAAGTGTATGCATAGGGATGCTACATAGTGATTACCGAGCAGTGAAGCTTGAAGACCTGTTTGAATAACAGAGTATAGAAGCCCAATAGATGGACAAGATTAGTTCTATGTCTAGATTGTAGTGAACAAATAAGAATTTGCTTTAGCATTTTAGATGTGAAGTTGTAGATAGATTTTTATTACTGTTATTTTGTGAAAGTGACACAAAATCTCTTAACCGAGTGGACTTAACTGTCTTATTTGTAAAACCCTCTACCAAGGTGACATTCTGATTGAGTGTTTGAAATCCTTTAACAAGGTCACTTCTAACAAGGTGAAGATCCTAACAAATCTAAGGGAAATCCCTTAACCGGGTCACATCTAGCAATGTGTTTGTAATCTTTAACAGGATTTTCTTTTAACCGAGCATACTCTAGAAGAGTATATTTCTCAGTGGGTCCGAAATCCCACAGTGGTTTTTCCCTATTTGGGTTTCCACGTTAAATTTGGTGTTATGAGGTTTATGATGTTTATATGCTTTTGAGTTTGCATGTTTAACAGTTTTTGGTTATATTATTAAAGTATATGTTACCGAGGTTGAATCTGATGTTTTTATGGAAGATTAAGTTTGTAGGATTCACCCCCCCTCCTCTCATCTTGTTGGCTATTGGATCTATACTTATATTAAGTATTAGAACTATCAATTGGTATCAGAGATTTGGACTCTAGAAGAAAAGTTTAAGGGCAATTGAGTTGAAGATCCAAAGATGTATAAGAGGGATGCACTGAAGCTGAACAAGTCAAGTTTCTATACATGGCAGAAAAGGATGAAGCTGTATCTATCAAGAGTTGGAGAATATGTTGTATACTATCTGGAGAATGATTTTGTTACACCAAGCACCTATCCATTGACAATGGAAGAGATAAAGGCAAAGCAAGAACATATTCAAGCAATGATTGAAATAACATCTACATTGACCGATTCAGAGTTTCATGATCTAGAAGGCTGCAATGATGCAAAGGCTATGTGGGACAAGCTCATATCTATGTATGGTGGAGATGAACATGTTCAAAGAGAAAAAGTGGATAGTCTAAGAGGACAACTTGAATCTATGAGGATGAATGAAGGTGAGAACATAACCCAGTACAATACAAGACTAAAGGAGATTGTCAATCAAATCAAAGGAGCGGGTGGAACTATTGAAGAAAAGGATATAACAAGTAAGTTGTTAAGAACCCTTCTACCAGCTTATGTAATCTGAGTCTCTGCATTCAATGAATTAAGGTTTGTACCTAATATACCAGTTTCTTTAGATGCCACTATTGGTAAGCTACATGCATTTGAGTTAAGTAACTTTGATAACAGTGGATCTTCTGTAAATCAAGTTTAATCTGCATTTAGTTCTTTTCATCTTGATGACTCTAATGATTACAATGAAATAAAGTATAAGTACTCTGAAGGAGATCACAGTGGAGCAAGTGAAAGATTTTGTAAAAACATGGAAGAAGTACACAAACTGTATGAGGAAATCAGAAAGTAGGAAGAGTTTGAAGCACTATTAGCTAGAAGGTTACCGAGAGGCAAAGGTAAGTATAAAGAAAAACTACCTCTGAAATGTTTCAATTGTGATAAAATAGGACATATGGCTTCTAACTTCCCTGACAAAGATTCTACTGAAAAGAGAGATTACCAAGATGACAGACAGAAAGATAATCATTACAGAGGACATCAAGACTTCAGAAGAAGAGATAGAAAGACATGCTTAATAGCCGATGAGGAAACCAACGATGATAAATCAGATGAAACTGATACAGAGGAAGTAGTTTATGTGGCTATCAAAGATGGATCAGATTAAGAAAGGTATGAAGAAAAAGCCCTAATATCTCACACAAACACTAATGATTCTTGGATCATAGATAGTGGATGTTCACATCATATGACAGGAGATAAACTCAAGTTTGCTATATTAGAAGATTATGATGGAGGTTATGTTAGATTTGGTAATGATGCACCATGTCTGGTGAAAGGTAAAGGATCCATAACACTTCTTGACAATGCTAAATGTAATGATGTTTACTGGGTTGAAGGTTTGATATACAATTTGTTGAGTGTAGCACAGCTAAACAACACATGTTACCGAATAGAATTTCAGAAAGGAATTGTCAAAGTTCATGATAAGAATGGAAAGTTAGCTTCTACTAGGACACAAACAAAACGTAACACATTTCACCTTGACTCAACTCGAATCAATTTTTTGTATGCAAAGATAGATGATACCTGGTTATGGCATAAAAGGTTTTGTCATGTAAATTTTGATAATCTGATCAAAATAAGTAAGAAGCACCGAGTAAGAGGTCTACCGAGTCTTGAAAAACCTAAGAATGTTATGTGCTGAGGATGTGAGATGGGTAAGGTGACAAGATCAAGCTTTACAAGTAAGTCTTACACTTCTAAGGGAATTTTAGAGCTTGTGCACACTGATCTTTGTGGTCCTATGAAAGTTCAAAGTTATTATGGTGATAAATATTTCATATTATTTGTGGATGACTATTCAAGGATGATGTCAGTAATGTTTTTAAAAGATAAATCAGAAGCTTTTCAAATTTTAAATGGTACAAGGCAAGAGTTGAAAATGAAACAGGAAGACAACTGAAATGTCTTAGATCAGATAGAGGAGGAGAGTTCACATCTAATGAATTCAACTTATTTTGCAATGATCATGGTATTAAAAGACAAGTCTTTCCACCGAGAACTCCACAATAGAATGGAATAGCTGAGAGAAGAAACAGATCTATCATGGATTGTGCTAGAACACTGATGATTGAAAAAAGAGTGCCACAAAAATTTTGGAGAGAAGCAATAAGCACAATAGTTTACACCCTGAACCGAGTACAATTGAAGAAAGGTACTTTGAAGACACTATATGAAATTTGGTATGATAAGAAACCTAATGTAAGTTATTTTAAAATCTTTGGAAGTAGATGCTATGTTCACAAAGATGATAGAAATGGCAAGTTTGATCAGAAGAGTGAAGAAGGAACATTTAGAGGTTATTCTTCTAGAAGCAAAGCATTTAAATGTCTGATCAAATCATCTAACAAAATAGTAGAAAGTGCAAATGTAAAAATTGATGAATTTGCAGAAAGAAATGATGAAGGAAATTCCAAGGAACTAGAAGACTATGATGAATTTGTCTATGTTCAACTGACAAGTCTTACTGAGAAGACTATTGAAGAAAATGAAGAGAATATCCAGTTACCGAGTGATGAAGAAGATCATACAGAGCCTACCAAGCCTGTATTAGCCAAGTATGTTAGAAGTCAGATTATAGGAGATAAGGATGATCCAGTGATGACAAGGAACAAACTAAGATAGAACACATGTTTGATATCTAAATTTGAACCAAGAATAGTGAAAGAGGCATTTAACAGTGAAGATTGGATAAATGTTATGACAGAAGAGATTGATCAAATCAAGAATAATGACACATGGACACTAATCCCAAGCCCGAAGGACAAAAATGTAATTGATACAAAGTGGATTTTCAGAAACAAGCTAAATGAAAAAGGAGAGGGCATTCGAAACAAAGCAAGACTAGTTTGCAAAGGTTATGCTCAAGAAGAAGGAATTGATTATGGTGAAACTTTTGCACTTGTTGCTAGACTTGAAGGAGTAAGAACATTGTTGGCATATGATGCTTTCAAAAACTTCAAGGTATATCAAATGGATGTCAAATCTGCATTTATAAATGGAATATTAGAAGAAGAAGTTTTTATTGAACAACCTGAAGGACTTGTTGAAGACAAGAATAAAGATCAAGTATGTAAATTGAACAAAGCTTTATATGGTTTGAAACAAGCACCTAGAGCATGGTATGAATGATTGCACTCTTATTTGATTAAGATTGGTTTTATAAGGACAAGTGAGAACAACAATATGTACATAAAGAATGATGAAAATGGAATACTGATCTCAGCCATATTTGTTGATGACATTATATTTTGTGGAAATGACTCTTTATGCAAGAACTTTGGAAATAAAATGAGCAAAGAATTTGAGATATCATTAATCAGTGAGATAAAGTATTATATAGGTTTACAAATACTACAAATGAAAAATGAGATTTTCATTACTCAATCCAAGTACACAAAGGAAATCTTGAAGAAATTTGGAATGGAGGATTCAAAACCAGTAAGTACTCCTATGATTACCAACTGTAAATTATCAAAGAATGATGAATCTGCATCTATTGATGAGATCCTTTACCGATCCATGATTGGAAAACTATAATATGTTGTTCATAGCAGACCAGACATAGCACATGCAGTAGGTATAGTTGCAAGATTCTCTGCAGATCCTAAGGAAACACACATCACAATAATCAAAAGAATTTTTAGATACTTGAAAGGCACTGAAGATTATGGCTTAGTATATCAGAAAGGAAATAATTTTGATTTAAAAGTTTATACTGATGCTGATTGCAAAGGCAACATTGATGATAGAAAAAGCACAAGTGGAGGAGCTTTCTTTTTAGGAGAAAGACTAGTGAGTTGGCTTAGCAAGAAACAAGGATGTGTTTCACAGTCAACAACATAAGTTGAATACATTGCTACAGCATTGAATTGTACTAACATTGCATGGATCAAACAACTATTGGAAGGTATAAATGAGAAAGTTATCGAGCCAGTAACTATATTCTGTGACAATACTAGTGCCATTAATATTTCAAAAAATCCTATTATGCACTCTAAGACAAAGCACATCTCTATCAAATATCATTATCTTAGAGAAGAAGCTCAAGAGAATAAAGTGGTGTTGGAGTATGTTAGCACAAAGGAACAAATAGCAGATATCTTCACCAAGCCACTACAAAGGGACACTTTTGAATATCTCAGAAGTAAGTTAGGGGTCCTACCCCTATCTTCTACTCACTGACCGAGTTCGGTGAAAGCATCAATCCGATGACTCTATCGAATATCTTTTAGGAGTTGATGCTGACTTACATACTTTAGGATGTTTTCTAAAGGTGTACAGGAAATATTACAGGAAATAATGTAGGAAACAATACAGGGAACAGGAATTGAAGACAAAATACTCTAACCGAGACTGAATTGACACACTACAGCAGGAATTCACTTCATACAGGAAGAAATTATGTTTTTGTTCTTTACTTTTTGGCATTGTTGTCAAAGGGGGAGAAAACTGAGAAAGGGGAGAAGACTGCAGATTGCAAAGAAGACTGAAAGAAAATAGGAGAAGTCTAAAGTATGGGGAAGAAGTCTGATGACAGCAAGAGAGCATTTCAGCATTTCAGAATCACAGCAATCTGAATCTTTTAAGGTCAAATCAATTGGTTTTGCCATCAATGCCAAAGGGGGAGATTGTTGGCAATATAGCATTATAACAGACAATGAAGGATTGTTGACATTTCAATAAAGGATATTGAGAAGGTTGTTGATGATTATGGATATAACTGATTAAGGATGTTTACTGTCTTGAAATTATTATTTTGTCATTGATGTCAAGAAATTGATTTTCTAATTCAGTATGATGTTACCATATCTTGAGAAGTATGATTTGAAGAATATAAAGATGTTGGTAAAAGACATAGGAAATATTATGATGAATAAGGGGATGAATAAGGTATTCAATGGGAAACTATTACCATGTCAGACAATGATGAGATCATGATGTTTAGATTTTTTTAACATCATACATATGTTGTAAATTGTAAGGTTAATTATATACTATGTTATCAAGCAAAGAACCTAGTTGGTAAACCCTAAGGTTATCGCTATCGGTTAATGAAGACGGAATGTCTCCAAGTGAAGTTTAGTATTTACTGACTTGTAACTAAGTTGTAACCGAGCTGTAATAGAATGCATTAAATGTTTACAAGCATTATTTAATGAAGGAAGCTGATGAACTGGAACTGATTAAATGATTGGTATGCCATAAATATAGTTTGTTAAGAATCTATGGCAAAGGAAAGTCGGCATGAAGATCTACAGCATAGATTGAACCACAATACCCTAGCACAAGTTCCAAGAAATATATGCAAGTTCCTAGGGAGGGTAAAATGTTTTCAGATCGAAAGATGCATTGAACCTAGTCAAGATTGAAGATCTGATGGCTATGATTGATCATGGGAAATGTGATCAAGGAGATTAAGCAGTTAGCTAATTGTTTATAAATAGGAAACTATTGATAAACAATATATGCGGGCAAGTGTATGTACAGGGATGCTACATAATGATTATTGAGCACTAAAGCTTGAAGACCTGTTTGAATAACAGAGTATAGAAGCCCAACAGATGGACAAGATTAGTTCTATGTCTAGATTGTAGTGAACAAATAAGAATCTGCTTTAGCATTTTAGATGTGAAGTTGCAGATAGATTTTTATTACTGTTATTTTGTGAAAGTGACAGAACATCTCTTAACCGAGTGGACCTAATTGTCTTATTTGTAAAACCCTCTACCAAGGTGACATTCTGATTGAGTGTTTGAAATCCTTTAACAAGGTCACTTCTAACAAGGTGAAGATCCTAACAGATCTGAGGGAAATCCCTTAACCGGGTCACATCTAGCAATGTGTTTGTAATCTTTAATAGGATTTTCTTTTAACCGAGCATACTCTAGAAGAGTATATTTCTTAGTGGGTCTGAAATCCCACAGTGGTTTTTCCCTATTTGGGTTTCCACATTAAATCTGGTGTTATGAGGTTTATGATGTTTATATGCTTTTGAGTTTGCATGTTTAACAGTTTTTGGTTATATTACTAAAGTATATGTTACCAAGGTTGAATCTAATGTTTTTATGGAAGATTAAGTTTGTATGATTCACCCCCCTCTCTCATCTTGTTGGCTATTAGATCTGTAATTATATTAAGTATCAGAACTATCACTATCTTATTAAATGAAAAATATTTAAAAGTTGCTTTTCCTTCATTCTTACTTCCTACCGGTCCTTTAGTTACTCTTCTAGAAAATAGGGCTTCAAGTTTCTCAAATTCTTCATCTTCTCTCTTTATATCATCCAATTCCTTTGCATACAAAGCTTTCCAATCTTGCTTTCTGGTTGATGATGTAAATGCATGAAAAGTAGGTTCAGACTTCACAGCTCCAGAAGGTCCAAATTCTTCAAGCTCAAAAGCTAAAAATTTCCCAACCAAGGTATCTCTGTTGACAGAAGTATTAGCCATTGTTCTAAATTCATTATTTGCAGTATCCTTCATCTTGTAAGCCGGTGGTAAAGCTCTTAGAACTTTAGAAACTATTTCATCTTCACTCAAAGTTCCACCACAACATTAAATTCCCATAACAATTTCATTTACCCTTTCCATGAATGCAGAATCCCTGTCATCTTCTTCCATCTTCAAGTTTTCATATCTCACCCCGTAACCATCAAGTTTAGAAATCTTAACAGTAGGGTCACCTTCATTAAGAGTCTCCAACTTCTTCCATATAGCCTTTGTTGATCAGAAAGTGCACACAACAGGGCTTCTCTTGCTCTACAATTATTCTCAAGCTCCTTATCCAAGGTTGTTGGAGGAGGATTTCCAGATGCCAGATTAAAAGGTCTAACTCCATTCTCAGTGATTTCCCAAATTTACTTACCAAGACATCTCAGATGAGTCTCCATTCGAATTTTCCATACTTTGTAATTTGTTCCATCAAGCCTAGGAATTTATCTCCGAAAGACAGTAGCAGATGAACTAGATGAACTTGAACTATTAGTCACCATAGGATCTTCCTCAAGTGGTTAAGCTTCTGCAGAGAGGACCAAAGCTCTGATATCAATTGTTAGACAGTTCAAATAATTGGAAGACAACTGAGAGGGGTGAATTAGTTGTCGCCAGATTACCGGAACCTTAAGTAATTAAAACTGTATTACCAGAACACAAAAGATTAATATCAGAATACATAAACCAATTACTAAAATAGTAGATATGCCTCTTTATGGTGAAAATGGATAACAACAATATTGAAAGACTAAATGAATTCAACCACAAAACCCTAGCCTAACAACAACAAAGATCCACCATAACATAAGAAGATTACCTAAGACAATGCAAATCAAATGAAATCACAAAGATTATACCATCACAAGTCCAATAGGGTTTGAATCTCCATTCTTCCTATCTCCATTGATCTTGCTTAATATATTTGCTCTCAGATTTTATGTGTACAAGAGCTCAACAAAGAATGAAAATGTGGTTGCAAGTAGGCTTGATTGCATATGCAAGTTCGAAAGCGTAGTCGGGGCTGAATGCATAGTGAGTTAGTCAGTTGATTAGGATGCATAGATTGATTAGAATGATTGATTAGGGTTGATAATGAAGGAAGTATCTCCTTATATAGAAGACACTATAAGAAATGGAAGCATAAGATTGAGAGGTGTAAAAGATAAATGGTCGACTATGATTAGAGGGTAGGTAGAGAAAATAATAAAATAATGAAAGGGGTAGGTAGTGTAGAAATTAAGAGATGAATGACATGTGTCATAGGTAGAAAAGGTTAATGAATTAATTAAATAAATAAAGATTTATTTAATTAATAGAAGAAGTGTGATCAATTAAATAAATAAGATATTTATTTAATTTAGGAAAAAGGATAATTTAAATAAATAAATGTATTTATTTAAATGACAATTAAGGCTAGAAGAGGATAAATGAATTAATTAAATAAATAATGATTTATTTAATTAATAGAAGAATTAGGCTAAATTAATTAAATAAATAAAGATATTTATTTAATTAGACTTGACAATTTTAGGTGTCTACAATACCAATTAAGCACAAGAAACAATTAGAGAATAAATACCATCCACATGACACAAAGATTTGTACGTGAAAACCCCGATAAAGGGAAGAACCATGGTGAGAAGCCTACCCACACTCAGATAATACTTCTGCAATAAGTATGTGATTAAAATTGAGGGGCCTGCACTTGCAGGAAGGCCATCATCTTAGAGCACACTACTCACAACAAAAGGAGTCTCACTAACTACATAAAAATCCATACTACAATCCCGCAGAAGGAATGAACTGCAAAAATAGCATGTCCTATGCTTGAGTATAGTTCTGGTTAAGCTCAATACCGGAGGACTTAATCCTCTTACATAAACCCAACTCGATCACCAATGATCGACCAAATCCTCTGCATGAATGATTATTATATTATTCTCTCCTTACAGATCCATATATCATTACTATCCTTACATATCACATATATCTTAGGTAGTGCAATAAATGCACTTTTAGAATATGTCAAACAAGGTCAAAAAATGCTTAGGCACATCTGTGCTAGTGCCAGGCGCATCTGTGCAATATGTAAGTGCATTTATGTCTCCTAGGTTAAATTGGCAGTTTTGTGATGAACATACGTTGTCGATTGGATAAGCTGCTAAGAGGATACACTCAAGCAGGTCCTCTAGGGAAGACTAGGATAGATCAAGGCACTTTGTGATGAACAATGAGTACCAATATGAGCAACACTTTGTGATGAACAGTGAGTGTCAAAATGAGTAGCACTTTGTGATGAATAGGGAGTGCAAATATGAGCAGCACTTTGTGATGAACAGGGAGTGCAAAACACATAGTACTTTGTGATGAACAGTGAGTACCACTAGGATAGATAGCAACACTTTGTGATGAACAATGAGTGTCACTAGGATAGAAGAAACACTTTGTGATGAACAATGAGTGTCACTTTGACTGACATGATTGATTTGCTTGATTGCAGGAGTATTTGCCTATGCTAGAGTCACGGGAGAGATTCCCATCAATTCAGAGGTTGCAGCCAAAGCTAACATTCGAGGATAGGGCTGCTATTGAGGTTATGGGTGTAAGATATATTCTACATGTGCTTGAGTTTTGGGCGAACATGGGGTTGCTAACTGCACTGGCTGAGAAATGGCACTCAGAGACTTGTAGTTTTGATTTTTCGATGGGTGAGATGATAGTCACCTTAGAGGATGTATACAGGATACTGTGGATACGGATCGATGGGGAGTTAGTACCCTACGATCGAGACGGAGACATGGATGCACTGAGATGAGTGTTTCAGGATCCAAGACTAGAGATGAGGGCTAGACACGTGGCTTGGGATACCATGACACAGACAGAATTGGTGCTACCGACAGTGCTGGGAGGCGTGATCAGTGGGTTCCTCTGTATCAGTTTTGTACCATTTTGTATGATGATGTAGACACCTTCGAGTGATTGTAGCCATATGAGTTTGACATCATTATATCATGACACTTATGATTATATATATATGAGATGATTCATCATTGCGGCAGCTATAGGCATGTGTACCTATGTGATGCTTATGTTTTATGATGTATGTTTCTATATGATGAGATGTTTCATGATGTATGTTTCTATGTGATGGTTATGATATGGATGCAAATATGTACATAATGAAATGCAATATTTTTGTTCTTTTATGTTTTATATGTTATGCATATGTGAATGTGAATGTATGAAATGCTGATGGATATGACAATGCAAATAACTATTTACATTATGAGAATGTAAAATGTGCTTACATGTGTTGTGTGTAGGATGTGATGCAATTTTGATATCTATGCGTATGTATGAAATGCTTAATATGTGGTAATGCAGGTGGAACTACATGAAATGCAAATATTTTTGGTGTGTCATTATACTCAGTCATGTGATAGTAGGCTACATGGACTCAAGAAGGATGATGGAAGTCAATCAAGAATGGGGGATGGAAGGTAGAAGATATGAAAGTGAAAGAGCTTCTTGTGCATTATCATCATTGAGCTTTATTATGGCAAGTAGGTTATGACAATCAAGGCATATGTTCGACCCAGAAAGTCATTGTACTTGTTTGCATGGAGATAAGATAGTCACAATCAAGCAATGCCCCAGTTCACACTAGACTCTCAGTGTCCTCATATCCTTGGATAAGTCATAGCATTACTAAGAGACAATCCATAGCTAGCAAAGAAAATAGGTGACGATACCCCATCCTCACCTTTCTAGTTAAAGACATCCTGGAGATAGAATCTCTAGTCAAAGACATCCTGGAAAAGCTAAAAGACATGTCACCAAAAGATAAAATCAAAAGAAAACCAAGACTCGACACCAACATCCACTGTAGTCCTCAAGTTTAGTGTCTCTTGTCACTTGTATAAGTCTTATTTGATTGTGGTCACAATGTTTACTTTCACAAAAAGGATAGATAGCACTGAACCATATGTTGTCTGAGTCTATTGAAAGATTTGATTTGTTGAATCCCATTGTTGTTGCTATGTCTCATCTAAAACTAACTGAATCCATGAAACTGATACTTTATTGTAGAGAAAATGAAACTTTATTGTGGATGTGTGATGCAAATGCTGCTTTATTGCAGATTGTGTGTGGATAGACTGAAGAAAACTAGAAGAAACTGTACTCCTCGAAACATGTGATGCTCTCAGTTCCACACCCATCACTAGACGTAGGATTAGCCTTAGCCACAGATAGGAGTTGATTTATTATGGATCAAAAGGGTGAAAAAGGAATGTTTATTATGAATGGCTAACCAATCTTAGGTAGAACAATAACAAGCCATGATGGGAGTGGATAAGTTTATTATGGATGGATAGGTTGTGAAGGTGTGCAAAGTGAAAGGATGAAATGGAATCCTAAAGGAGGGAGAAGCAATGTCTCTACACATGGCACCGGTGACCTGGTTTTCACCATGGTACTTGCCCAGGGTGCTACCAAAGTGGTTTTCACCGTTGGACGAAATTTTTTCTCTTTACTTTTTTTTTTTCGTGTCACAAGGTGCCTGTTTGTCAGGTTTTCACCAAGTAATGATTTTTTATGTTTTATGATTTTTTGTATTTTGAAATTTTTTGATTTGATTTTTTTTTTTTTTTTTTTGTGTCACAAGGCGCCTGTTTGTCAGGTTTTCACCAAGTAACGATTTTTTTATTTTATGATTTTTTATCTTTATTTTTGAATTTGTTTTGATTTTTTTTTTGTATTTTGGAATTTTATTTGATTTTTTTGTATTTTTGAATTATGATATGTCGAAGAGCTATTTATAAAACCTGCGAAGGTGCATGTTGTTGATAGGATCCTCCAAAGGTTCGCCATCTGGAGTTGAGAGCTAATATGCACTAGATCCATAGGTTGTTGTGATGATGTAAGGACCAAGCCAGTTTGGTTCGAACTTGTCCTTCTTCTGTCTATCTCGTTGATTTTTAGGATTTTCTCTGAGAACTAAGTCACCTACCTTAAATGTGGGAGGTTTGACTTTATGATTGTAATTGCACTATTCCTCGACTGAATGATGTGTAGCTTGAGTGACTGTCTTCCTTGATAAAGGAACTGAGATAGAATTACTAGTGTGTGGACTACGTAGGCCCATGTGTGTGTCACCTGAAGAAGTTTGGGCATCCCTGATAACAAATTCCCTTGAGGAAGCTCCATTAAAGGTCCATGACGTATCGCCAAAAGGGAATAGATGTATGGAACAAGTAGATGAAGGCTTATGATTGTGAAAAGAAATGAAAGTAGGATAGCATGATGGAGACTTAGGATCAACAAGTATGCTTTTTGATTTGAAATTTTAGAACTTTTGCCCCCAGTTAATTTGATATTAGGGGAGATCGTCTCTTTCTCTTTTTCTTTCATAGGATTTTTATCCTTGACTTTGATTTTTGCAGAGTCCAATAGCTTTTTATTTTGATTTGGACCGAAGGAATTTTCTTTATTTTTGACTTTTAGATTTTTCTTTTCATAGATTGATTTTTTATCCCCAATTAGTAAGGGCTTTTGTGATTCTTGTTGATCCAAGTCTGGGAGTGGAGTGGAAATGGAATGAGTGGATGAAATGGTAAGGATATAAAAGTTCTCAAGAGGGCTCATGATACACTCAATAGATTCTTTGTTGGGACCACTCTTAGGACTATTGATATCAGGAGTTGCTTGCACCGCCAGAGGAGATTTGCATTCAGACTTAGTAGTCACAACACTAGGTGGTTCACACCCAATTCCTTGGCATTGCAAATTGTTTGTAGGATGTTCTTGTTGACTAAATGTCTTAGGAGATAATGGGAGTTGATCAACATGAAAGATATACTCACCACATCCCAGGTCTTTAACCTTGAATTTTTCTTTGAGCTTTGCTTGTTTTGACATAGAAGCTTTCAAGGATTCTAGATCCACATATGTCGATGAAGGAATAGCCTCTCGATTGGATGGAATTATTATTTCTAATCTAGGGTGCAGATTGTTGCAATATATGAATGGATTTGGGTTAGCTCTAACAGTCACTTCAACTCCATTGTGAGGAAACTTGATACATCGATGATATGTAGATGGGACTGCACTCATCTCATGAATCCATGGACATCCTAGCAATATGTTGTATGTGAGATCAAGGTCTAGGACTTGACAAACCACATCCTTTGTAACTGGCCCAACTTTGAGAGGCAAGGTGACTGTGCCTTTGGATGAACTCTCTTCATCATCATATGCCTTGATGGTAATTTTGTTTGTAGAATTCACAGCTTTATCAGAATATCCCAATTGTTTAATAGTGCTTAATGTGCAAATGTTTAGACCTGCTCCTCCATCTATCAGGACTCATTTTATTCGATGTTTGTGTATGAAGGCCTCAATGTGTAAAGGTGCATTATGTGGTTGGCTCACAGAGGTTTTGTCAGCTTCTGTGAATGTAAGGGAGTGTGGAATGGAAAGGTATCCCACCATGGCTTGAAACTAGTCCACGCTCAAATCAGTAGGGACAGTAGTGTCTCTCAAGATTTTGTCAAGAATGGCTTTATGTTTGGGGGATATGCGTAAGAGCTCAAGGATTGAGATAAGTGCAGGTGTCTTCCCTAACTGTTCTACAAGGTCATACTCAGGCTTGGTTGTTGAGGAAGTAGTGTTTTTAGCTAGAGCACCTTGCAAGGTGAATTTACCTTGACGAGTTGTGACATTACATTCAAAGGTAGGTTCGGAAGAAGATCCAATGCCTTTTAGGACAATCTTAGGTCTTTGGGTAGAATTCTCAAGCGTTTTGTCCTTGATGATAATGGTAGAGACATAATTATCCATCGAAATGTGATTTATGGTTGAATCATAACTGTAGGATGCTATGGTATAGTTGGTTTGGTCATCTATGGCTGCAGCTTTTCCCTTGTCATGCTTTGGGGGTGGTTCCTTTAACATCTCATGTTCTTGGTTGGATGAGTGTCCTTCAATCTCAATGTCACCTCTATCAATGAGATCTTGTATGATGTTCTTCAATCGATGGCAATTTCCTGTTTTATGTCCCTTGATTTTATGAAATTCACAATACTCATCATCATTCCACCAATTTGGTTTGACCTTTGGCTCATATGGAGGTAGATCTAGAATTGTTATTATCTTGTTTACCACTAGCTTTTTGAAAACTGACTCAAGTGGTTCTCCCAATGGGGTGTACTTCCTTCGTGACTTTGAAGTTGTTTGAGTATTCACTTGATTGTTTGTAGAACTTGATCCAGAAAAAACAATTTTTGGTCATACTGTATTGGCATCAACAACACCATCATTGACTGTGTTCTTGTTTTTATTCCAAAATCTTGGCTTGTCTTTTCCTTTAAAGTCATCATTGTTTTCTTTGAATATCTTAATGACTCATTGTTCAATTAGGACTTTCTCTGTCGCTAAGCCTTTTTCAATGACGTCCTTGAAGGTGGACAAATTAGTTTTTCTTAGGTCATAGCCAGTTTCTTTGTTAACATTTTGGGTGAACATTTCTACCATTTGTTTTTGTGGAATTTCAGAAGAGCATCTGCTGGCTAGATTCCTCCATCTCTGTAAAAATGATAAAAAAGACTCTCCATCTTTTTGCTTGGTGTTGTACAAAGTAGTGACTGATATGTCTGTCTCTATGTTGTAGGAGAAATGTTGGATAAATGCCTCTGCTAAGTCACCCCATGACTTAATTCCAGGTGGAAGTTGGGAGAACCATTCCATAGCTTGATCTCCTAAGTTTTCTGGGAATAATCTCATCAAATATGTCTCTTCTGCTGCTACCTCAATGAAGGTTATGAAAAACTATCTTATGTGTGCCTTAGGATCCCCTTTTCCTTTGTACTTATCAAACTTAGGTGTCACAAAGTGTGTAGGAAATAGAGGCATTGGAATGCTTTTGTCAAATGGATAAGGACATATGTCTTTCATTGTGTATGTTGGATTTGGTGTATTTATGTCCTCCATTTTCTTTTGTAAGTCCCTGATTTGTTGCTCCAAATTGTTCTTTGGTGGAGACCAACTTCTTGGACCATACCCAATGCCTAAACCACCGGGCGGAGGAGGAGCATGTTGCATATATGGATGATATTGATCATACACATGTTCATATGGAGGAGGTCTATAATGATGTTGCATATAAGGACCACTTAGTATAGAGTCATGATGAGGAATAGAGTATCTGTTTTGTCCATGTATACCATACTCTATAGGAATGTCATGAGTTTGTTCTAGTGTGTTGCCCCCAAATTTGACGCGAGGTTTCCTTGTGTCCAAATTTTGAGCATACCTTTGGATATCCAATTGTTTTGGTGGTTGATCCTTAGCATTGGTATGTGATTGAGCATATTTTTCTACATAAGACTTCCATAATGGTCCGCGAAGGTGAGTATCATATGCTTGACCATGTGTGTATGGGACCTCTAGTTTTTGAAACAAAGATGATGGTGATTTAGGCACAAGATGTGGCCCTCTAGTGCCTCCACTATTAGGCCTCCTTTGATCCATGTTGAGGTGAGGTTGTTGCAAAGGTCGATTTTCCATTATTTGAGACATGTCAAAATCATGAGCAATCTTGGCTCCACTTTGTGCCATCACTTGTAAGAAGTATTGTCTATCTCTCCTCATTATTTCCTCAACCAAGCGATTGAAACGGGGATCCATAATGGAGTCTTCCACTTCTGCTGAATGTACTGAAATGTTGTCCATATTGTAATTGTGTGTATCATTGTTGTTTGTAGTGTCCATGTTTTCAACATTTGGAATGTTTCTATAGGCATCCATGTCAGGTAATGTAGTATGATCAGAATTAAAAAAGATATCATTGTCATACTCATAGGAACTCATGTTTGCGGACTCTTGAGCCTCTTTAGCTTCTCTCCTAGATTTTTGGAAATGGGTTTCAACCATGAACTAGGTATTGACCAAGATGTGTGAGACTAGATGAAAATGGAAAAGAGTATGGAAGACCAAGAGTTGGATGGAATGTAAATGAATCTGAGGTTTACTTGTAATGTCCAAAGTGTAAGACCAAGTATGTATGTAGTAGAGTAGGTGTGACTTCCAAAGAGAGGATAGTTTCTCTTGATGAGGTAAGTTGACCTTGACTCTAAGTAAGACCAAATGAGACCCAAAGGTGATAGACCTTGATGAGGGACCACTTAGCAAAATGTTGTTGTATGTAGTGTGTTGACAAAGTATGATGAGGACAAGCAAGTGACCTTTTGACTCAAGTTTAGACAAATGTGAATGTAATGTAAGGTGTAAAGCAATGATGGACTTTGTGAGACCCAAAGATAGGTTGAATGGTAGATGAAAACTTGAAGAGATAGCTTAGGAAGCTCAAGAATTCTGAAACTGGTTGCTTTTGTTTGTTGGACTGTAAATTTTTCCAATTTGTGAAGTTGTTTGTTGTGACCAAATTTGAATGTTTGACTGTTTTTCGTGACAAGAGGACACAATGTTGATGAGGACTCAATGTTTGCAAGTGTTTAGACTCAAAATGACTCCAAGAAAAGTGTGTTGTTTGATGTAAGAATGATTTGCATACACTTGAAGACACAAAAGACACAATGTTTTAATGTTTGGTCTTGAATGTTTGATAGTTCAAAATAAGACAAGCACAATTCTTATGGTTGGCCAGGACAATAATTGTTGATCCCACATGGAGTTTCCCCTGAGGCTACGCTATTCAAAGCGGATACTTAGATGCTTGACTCCACTGGCTCCACCCTTGGCACTCACTTCTTGGGGCAGCCAAGCATCAGTCCTTATGAAAACTCCCTGTGGCAAACTTTGTATCTCTACTAAGAACTGTATGTGTGTGGGCCACTACCAGAGGTCTGACCTCCTGCCCCAACAACTAGAAGGATTTTGGCTTCTAAAATAAAAAGGTGCTAGTAAGGGCATCCGCTCATGTGGCCATACATGCAGCACTTTCAGCTCTGTAAATATAGAAGGCTCCTAGCCGGTAGGGGTTACGCCCTACAAATGATCAAATAAATTTGATCAAACGGGTTTATGGGGAGACATAGTGTCAGTATGAACTAATCAGCACACATTATCCATAGTTTTCACCATGAATACAGTTATTTATAGTGGTTAGGAAGAAGATGGCTTTTCTTTTGCTACCACTTGGGTCGTTTTCTCCTCACTAGTAGTCCTAATGACCACATGGGGAGACAGGCCCTCTAAAGATGAAACAAAAAGAGCCTATTGCTCAAGACACAAAAGACAATGGTTCAATTTTAGTGCACCAATGGAAGTATTTGCTAGTCTATGAAAACAAGGAACACAGTAAAGATCAAAAGAAAATCCTTGTCAAGGTCCTGCAACAAAGATTTATTAGTAGTTTGGATTGTTTCAAATGATCACCCCTTCCTACAAGCACACAAGTTAGGTAAATTTTAGATCCAAAAGACTTTGTGAAATAGGGGCCTTCAACAATGCATTTTATTGACCAATTCAAATATCTGATTCATCATAAATAAAGAACACCTGTAAAATTTCAAGAGATTTCCAAAAATGTAAGAAAATCCAAAAAAATTGCTAATTTGCTCCAAAAATTAATTTTTTATGAAAAATCATAAAAAATTCATATAAAATGCAAAATCGATCCAAAAAATCTGAAATTTTTACTGGAGAGTCTTGATGGTCTTCCAAACTTGTATAAAACAATTTCTGCAACAAATCCAAGCAGTTTGTGAGATATGAGTAAAATAATGCAAAACCTTAATTTTCAAAGATCTAATTTTTGAGGAATGATTTTGCATCAAATTTAAAATCACAAAAAACAGATCCCATGTATAATTCTAAGAGATTTCCAAAAATGTAAGAAAATCCAAAAAATTCGCTAATTTGCTCTCAAATTTATTTTTTTATGAAAAATAATAAAAACTTCATATAAAATGAAACTTTGATCCAAAAAATCTGAAATTTTTGTTGAATGCTTCTGATAATTTTCCTGACTTGTAAACAAAATTTGATGCCAAAATTCAAAGTCGTTTGTGAGATCTGATCAAAATAAGGAAAACCCATAATTTTTAAAGATCCAATTTTTAGGGAAATATTTTGCATCAAAATTAAAATCACAAACAACAGATCCTATGTATAATTATGAGAGATTTCCAAAAATGTAAGAAAATCCAAAAAATTCACTCATTTGCTCTCAAAATTATTTTTTTATGAAAATTCATAAAAAATCATAGAAAATTAAAGTATGCTCCAATAGATCTGAATTTTTCTTTGAGAGCTCTTGATACGATCTTCAACCTAAAAACAAAATTTGGCAGAAAATTTCCAAGCCGTTTGTGAGATATGATCAAATCTCTCCAAGATCTTGATTTTGTGTCCAAAACCCTAGCTGCACAAGTATATTCTCCAAATTGTTTTACAAAACAACAATATATGGTTAGGAAAACCTGCAAAAAACATAGATCTAACAAAAATTCATGTCCCATGGGGCGGGCCAAAATGTATATTGTGAAAATGGATAGCAACAATATTGAAAGACTAAATGAATTCAACCACAAAACCCTAGCCTAACAACAACAAAGATCCACCATAACATATGAAGATTACCTAAGACAATGCAAATCAAATGAAATCACAAAGATTATACCATCACATGTCCAATAGGGTTTGAATCTCCATTCTTCCTATCTCCATTGATCATGCTTGATATATTTGCTCTCAGATTTTATGTGCACAAGAGCTCAACAAAGAACGGAAATGTGGTTGCAAGTAGGCTTGATTGCATATGCAAGTTCGAAAGCATAGTCAGGGCTGAATGCAGAGTGAGTTAGTCAGTTGATTAGGATGCATAGATTGATTAGAATGATTGATTAGGGTTGATAATGAAGGAAGTATCTCCTTATATAGAAGACACTATAAGAAATGGAGGGATAAGATTGAGAGCTGTAAAAGATAAATGGTCGGCTATGATTAGAGGGTAGGTAGAGAAAATAATAAAATAATGAAAGGGGTAGGTAGTGTAGAAATTAAGAGATGAATGACATGTGTCATAGGTAGAAAAGATTAATGAATTAATTAAATAAATAAAGATTTATTTAATTAATAGAAGAAGTGGGATCAATTAAATAAATAAGATATTTATTTAATTTAGGAAAAAGGATAATTTAAATAAATAAATGTATTTATTTAAATGACAATTAAGGTTAGAAGAGGATAAATGAATTAATTAAATAAATAATGATTTATTTAATTAATAGAAGAATTAGGCTAAAGTAATTAAATAAATAAAGATATTTATTTAATTAGACTTGACAATTTTAGGTGTCTACAATACCAATTAAGCACAAGAAACAATTAGAGAATAAATACCATCCACATGACACAAAGATTTGTACGTGAAAACCCCGATAAAGGGGAAGAACCATGGTGAGAAGCCTACCCACACTCAGATAATACTTCTGTAGTAAGTATGTGATTAAAAATTGAGGGGCCTGCACTTGCAGGAAGGCCAACATCTTAGAGCACACTGCTCACAACAAAAGGAGTCTCACTAACTACATAAAAATCCATACTACAATCCGGCAGCCGGAATGAACTGCAAAGATAGCATCTCCTATGCTTGAGTATAGTTTTGGTTAAGCTCAATACCAAAGGACTTAATCCTATTACATAAACCCAACTCGATCACCAATGATCGACCAAATCCTCTGCATGAATGATTATTATATTATTCACTCCTTACATATCCATATATCCTTACTATCCTTCACATATATTATCTACAATGAGATCTTACAACATATATATACAAACCCTCGACCACAAATAATAAGCTCGGCCACCAAACAAATAATATCCACCCCATAAGGCATCCCAGAAACACATCAAGAAGTCCAAACAACATGTTACATTAAGTCGATCCAAAACCTAGATAGCATAACCTAGAATAGAATAGGTCTAGTACCAAATGCAATGATCCCAATCAACCAAGTCTTGAACATGATCACCGTCAATATCCTGAATCTCTACTAGAAGTCGCATCAACACCACTTATGCATAACATCAAAGATCTTCATCAAAGCTCTGCCAGTGAAACCCTCACCAGGTCAACAAACCAGGCTTACCAGCATACAGAATAGCATCCGATCACCAAATCAAAATCAACTGACTGAACATGAATCTAAGTAGAATGAATAGTAGATCTAAGTCAATTCTAACAACCAAAGCATACTGGATCATCATGATATAATCCAACTAGAAACCAAAAAACTTATTGGGACCAGAAGGATACCGGTAAAGTGGCCAAAATAGCTAGTGCTGACATCAATGAAAAAATATCAATGCAACACATAATCAATTCCTCCAAATTTCCAACAAAAGATATGGCAGGTTGGGCTTATGTAGGACACAACTAAAAACTTACTCCCATGACTTGGCATGCCACTTCAGCTGGATGCAAAGTATTCAATGCACTGATGTAATTGGAAATAATGGCTCGTGTATGGGGTGTACAGCCGACTCAAATTAGTTGGCTCACACGTTCGGAATAACATCTCACAATGTTTCAAACATGGGGATTAGAGAACATATTTTTCATAGAGGTGGTACTTTAGGACATCGGGCCAGAGATAGGAAGACACATGGACAATAAAAAACTAGGGCAATAGTCTATTCAAAAGTGGCAAAGGATTTGAAAAATAATCCATTTCCCATACAATGGGGATTCTTACGTATGACATTATGGAAATCATTTCAGCATTCAATTTGATGTAGGCAAAGGCTACCAATGTGGAAGTTGAGGATAGAGTAAGGACTTCATACAGAGATATTCCACATGAGTTACTAAAATTCCAATTTCCTTCCTCACTAGTTGTGTAGTTTTATATATTTGTATTTCAAAAGTTTTTTACAATGTGGAAAGGTTAAATTCATCTCTGTGGAGTGCTCTGTCTCTGGGGTCTTCATTACAAACAATGTTCTACAATTTTGAGTGGTCTACCTTCATAAGTAGCTATTATGGAATCAAGAATCCAGCTTCATGGGAGAACGTAGAACTTGGGTCTTTATGCAAAAGTCCATCCATTGAGCATGTTTGACACATTTTCAATACCATGTGGAAGTGTCAAATGGGTTGTGAGGACACTCATAGGTGAAGAATGGATTGTGGCACATCCAGTGGCTACTCCAAGCATGGTGGCTTCTAGGATGGCTTCGGTGGTTATGGATCTCACACATTCAAAAAAATATACTAGGCTAATAATTGGGGCCTTTGTTCACTCCTTTGTTTTCACTTGGGAAGAGCTCAATTTACAGTTAAACAAATATGATCTTTTTGTTGGAGATATCTGGTGGGGTGGTTTCCTAAATAGGGATTTCTTTCTTTTTGATTCAGTGCCACATTCAGTTCTTCTCTCCTTCATATATGGGTTTGGATATGCTTCTCCACAATCCTTTATTCAATGGGTCCGACAACATGCCCTCCAAATTGGTGAGCCCTCGGCTACAATAGCAATACAAAAAATTTATGCAGTTTGGGTTCTTAGGGAGCATGCTTTGTTAGATCCACATGGAACACATTCTGCATTCCCTCTTCCAATGGAGGATGCCTCATCTTAGGAGTTTGGCATTTCTACATGAGCAGAGCTCAAGAGGGTGTTGAATTAGGTTGATATTAATTGTCTCCCTACTGCAATTTTGTTGCCTCGAGTTCATTCTTTGTATATTTTGTCGGGCTAGTCTTTTTCTCTAGGTTTTTGACTGGGAGATAAAATGGGATATATCTATTGTAATAGTAGACAAAAATGCAAAGGTCTATCATACTATTTCACCATTCATGCGTGTTTACCTTTTGCATGAACGTCTGATTTTCTAATTTTGCAGGCTAGAAATATCCTATTGTCCATAGTTGGGCAATATTAGTTGAGGTGTTTTTAGTTTGGATCTTGTAATCTCTATGAAATTTATTCTTATTTTATATTAATATATTATAGACCTCGACCTTTCGCTTAAAAAAATGTTATTCTTTCTAATGTAAAGCCTTCTAAAAATAGTTTACTCATGAGATTGCTCAAATTAGCTTCTTCAAGCACAAACTTTTCATTCTCTATATCCATGTGTTAATTTTGGATACCCAATAATTTGGTGATATGTTATAGTACACTTTGACCTTCAACCATGTTTAGATTAAACAACTTTATGTCAAAACTCATCATCCAAAAGTGATTAAGGTTGATTGTATACATTCTCCTAGTTTTAGGTTTTCCACAAGATCAAGTTATTTAATTGATGAGCTAAACGGCTATATAATGAATGGTTTATATGGCATAACGCTTGTTGTAGGTTTTGCAAAACTCACAATTTTTTGCCCCAATAAGCCTTACCCAATCAATGTAAAAACACACACTACAATTGCAACCTTGTTTAGTAAATTGGAAGGAATTTATAGTGGATTTGAAGATTAATGGGAGTTGACCAAAATATAGAATGCAACACTTATAGTGGATTTGTTGGCACTTTCATATGTTCATCCTCTTTCTCCCTCCATTTTCCAATTTTCGGTTGGTTGGATGCTTTGTGGGGGGCTTGGTATTTCAATTGATCCTTGCAATCATTATGCCAATGGGGGTTCTACTAAGATTTCTTATAGATCTGGATTATGCCTTATGTATCATAGCCCAAACTCTCAACTCTTGTGTGCATGGAATTTATAAAAATAGAGTTCATTTTTATACTTTCAAAAGAAAATTTTATATTTCAAATTTAAAATACAATTTGGGTCCAATTATTTTCCTTCATTTTAATTATTATGTAAACTGATAGTCCTTAAAAATTACTGTGCAAAATATTTTCATGCCTGATTATTTAGAATTAATTTTGTTCTCTATTCCTTCCCTTAGGGTTTAGGGTTTAGGGTTTTATGCATTTTTTATTAAATATTTGTTAAAAACCCTTAGCCTATTATAATTTGGCGTTACTTTTTGTCCACTTAAGCCAAGGGTCAGTTACCATTGGTGGGGCCATTGTTTTTCCTAGGCATTTAGTTGTTCTCGGCCAACCCCTTTATATTTTCCTAAGTTTGCATGTAAAATTATCCTAGGCGAGTCCCATTTAACATTTTTCTGTCAGTGCCTAAATTTTCCTAAGTCTAAAGTCTTTAATATTTTGCTAGTGACTTTATGGTAAACCATGAGCATATCCTACGGTCCACACAACCCCGTGGTTGAAAGTGAAAGGAGATTATGGACTGCGGCATCATGAGATGATGTCATGTGTCCAAGGTGGGGAAGGTTAAGCCAATGGTTTGACTTTTCAAACCTTTGATGTTACCAGTTCCCAGTGGGTAAAGTTTGGATTACTAAAGGTGCATATTTCTGCACATGGTAAAGTTGAATGAAGATGTTTTAATCTTGATCCAAGAAGTGCTCAAGAGTTAGCGGCCATTGTTAAGTGATCACAACATCCTGCGAGTGAAGTACAAATAGATCCAAAGACCCTTGTAACCCTGTGAAGGAAGATGCAAGGGGGTTAAGGACCGTGGCATCATGATATTATTCCACGTGTCCAAGGCAGGCCAAGAAAAGTTGATGATGGGGTCCCTGACTAAGGAGAAGTAAGTAGTGAATTAGCTATGCCATGTCACACTCTGGGTGGACCCACTTGCCACATATGATGGTCATTTAAGATTGACTAAAGATAGTCATGTGATACACCATTATGGAAGACGATCGATGGTTCATTTTTAGTCTTATTTCAAATACAAGTTAGAGTCATTTTTTCACTCGCGCAAGCAGTAATCGTGGAGGAGACAGTGGTGCTTCATTCTAGAACAATAATAAAAGCATTCTCAAAGCTATTTTCAAATTCATAAAGTAATTCCTAGTGATTCAGAAGGTAACCCCAGAGTTGAATAAGAATGAGATGAGTTCTTGCAGTACAGGATTGTGGTTTGCTTGGTATTTACAAAGCAGTAAGTTGCTAAAAATCCCTTTTGTGTTCCCTGAATGATTGAAATATAAATTGTGTAATTGTAGGGAAAACCTCATGAATTATTCTAGGATTCAGAATTTGATAAGAATTTTCATGATTCTGTGTTGTTCTTATAAGTTCTTGTGTCGAGTACTAGTTTTCTTTTCCTCTTGTGGTTAAGTGATAGAAACCCTAGTCTGGTAAGATGGCTCCCCTACGAAAAACATTCAAGGAAAACTGAATATTTGAAGAGAAATCTTTTTGATGATTTTCTCGACCAATTAAAGCCATCAACTAATGACAAGTACCAAGGGCAGAAATTTGTTCATGGTAAAACCCTAGGAGAAGGGTTGACTGATAAAGCGTATCACTTGGTGGATGCTAGGGTACCAATGACTAGGATAGATATATTCAAATTGTGGACTAGATAGAGGAATTTACAATCCCCATTCTCAAGTGTCTAGAAATATGATGGGTAAATTAGTGGTGTCAAATGTGTTCATGGATATCAACCTACTCAAGGCTGTTGCAAATAGATATGACCCTGTCTCAAGGGTTATAAGGGGAAATGAAAGAGAGATTTTTCTGACAATCAGGAAAGAGGAATTATAGGAGATCTTTGAATGTATGAACCATCTACTAACCTAGTACAAGTACATTTAAATGAATTGAAGGTAGAGTATTAAAGAATGAAAGGTTTCATTAGAACTCGCTTTCTTCCAATTCATTTGAAAAAATTAGGACAAACAACGTACTACATTGACCCTAGTTTAGAGGAGCCTTTTCCCATTAGTGCTTTTGCTCCTTATTTTCAAGCTACCTTTTTCTCTCTATGTTAGGTCTTGGGGTCCAATCCAATTACAGTTATGCTACCTGATTTCATGCATATGGCTATGCAAACTTAACATCTAGATTATAGAATGATTTTTGACTTCGCCCCATACCTTGAAGAGAAGATTCATGAGGGGTTGAAGGATGTTAAGAATGATGTGTTTGGCACTCATTTCTAATATTACTCCTTGCTTATGCACTTGTTCTTGTATCATAATTTAGATTACTTTGAAGGAACTATGAACCTCAAAAGAACAATTGACAATAATGAAATTCCAGTGCAGCTCTGGAGCATGGATATGTCTTGGGATAGACAGGAGGCTAGCTTTGTAAGGTTTGATAACATCTTTTCTTTTAGGTTAAGGAAAAGATTGATAGTGAACCCACTAAGGATCCCCATGGAGTTGCATGATTTTTTAAGGCCTAAGGGGAGGTTGCCACTTCTGAAGATTGAGCATATTTGGGGGGATTTCATCCCTTATCTTGTTAGCATTGTTATTAGAATTTATGGTTTCTTTGGTTAGCCGCATGTATTTCCTTTTAACATTCCTTTGAGAATGGGTTTTGATAAAGTAATATGGTAGATAGGGTGCATCCATGATAAGGAATTAAAGGGAAGAGGCAAAGGAACAATTTTCCCTGATTATAGTGTCATTCCATATTTTTTGATTTTAAAAGGAGGATGTGAGCATTTCGACAAGTTCTTTGTACCATATCATTTAGGGGTTAGCACAACTAGACATAGTGACCTAGAGGGGTTTTATAACATATTCAGGGAAAGAATAAAAGGAGGCCTATTGCCTCATGAGCATAATTTTCCTAAGGATATAATAAGAAATGAGTTTGATTTCATGACTCGGGATTGGAGGAAAGAGAAATGGATAGCTTTTAGGAAGCTATGGACTATAGTTTAGAAAATGGATCCAAAAAAAGATTTCACTCCATTTTGTGCTAAAGTTGATTTTGTTATGAACAATTTTGATGAATTGATTCTTGCATTAAAGGAGAAGAGGGTCAAAGTTGAAGAAGTCCATGGATGACAAGTTGAAAGAAGAGATATACAACATCCAATGCCCATCACACCATAGGAATCAACCTTGATTCATCAAATGAGGATGCAATAGCTAGGCCCACAACCTCATCTACCTCAAAGAACAGATGGCCTAGTAGAACAGAGACATGTTTATGAGCTTTCTCAAAAGAGGGTAAGAGAAGAAACAAGTGGTGAAGAAGAGAGTAGAAGTGATAGTGAAGATTTGGTGAGGAGAAAAGGTAAAAAGATAATGAAGCCAGAGCCTCCCCCAAAGGTGCAACTTAAGCCTTTTAAACGAGTCAAGATCATTGATCTTGAAGATTCAAATAGAAGTCCTTCACCAACACATGTGCCCTATTCACCTTCAAGGTAGTTCGAAGAACAAATAGAGGAAGATACGTTCATAGTAAAAAGTGCAGAGATGCAAAATGGTATTCCTCTTGTGCCTCCTAGTTTGGAGTTGGACCTCACTCCTTTGGATATTCAAGGTAGAGCTTTCAAGGATGCAAGAAAGGAGGATTGTGATAAATTTCTTGAGGATGATGTTTTCGTGAGAAGCCCAATATTTCTGCCATTAGTATGGAAAATGAAAATAGAATAATTTAAGAAGAGAAGTGTCGAGAGAAAATCTCAGAGGCCAGATAAGTCTGAACATGAAAATCAGGAAGAAGTTAAGAATGAGATGATGGAAGAGTTCAGGAAAATTACTATAGATGAGGGTAGGATGATTGTAAATTAGGCTGGAGTCCTAATTTTACCAGAATGGGATATAGCAGATGCAATGGCCTTTGATGCAATTAGGAAATCAAAGGACCAAAACTTAGGTTCAGAGGAAGAAGCAAGGTTGGCATTAAAAGGATTAGATTTTGTAGATGGTTATGCAACCTTGGCATTATGGGCATTAGAGGATGGACCTAGAAATCCTAACATTAGTGACATAAATCCCAACTTAAGGGGAGGCCTTATTATAAAAAGAGCATCTGACACATCAAGTGTGGAAGCTACAAAGTTGAATGTTGATGTCGCCAAATTGGCTCATGAGACTTCAAAGAGGGAAGCATTGGAAAAAGAAGAGCTAATGAGAAAGTTTGACAAGATTTTCAATGATTATAATGTAGTTCAACAAAGGTGTGTAGAGTTGCAAACCAAAGTTCAACTCTGTGAGAAAGGACAGATAAGAGTATCCTCTTTTGCACTTACAGGGACATCAGTGCCATCAACATCTAGATCTTCGCCTGTTACCCATGAAGAAGAAGCAGTTCAACATGGAAGCAATGTTGATATCCCCAATATATCATTGGTACCACATGATGATGACGAGCCTGAATCCACTAGATCTACTGATTCAACTAAAGCCCAGATCTTGGAGAAGATTATTGAATTAGAAAATAAGCTGAAGGAATCAGGAGATAAGTCGGCTTGGCAACAAAAGGAGATAGTTAGCTCAATGCTAACTCATTTAAGTGAAAAATTTGATAGTAGAACTAATAGCATTCATTCTTTGTATTCTTTATTATTTGATGTTGTTCAAAAATTTGATAAAGATAAGGAGATGGTAGTTTGCTTGTTCACAAAATAGTTGCAAAGGGGAAACGAGCTTAGAATAATGTCTATGGCTTCCAAATATCATGTTGAGAGGCCAGCTACAATCCAACCAACTTATTTGTTGGTAAAATAAATGAAGGAGGCCCACATTTTTCTAGAGAATATAGAAAGAAAGATAAGGGAGCTGATGAGAAATTTCAATGAGCTGAGTGAAACACTTCTATCAGATATTGAGGATGAAAATAGGATAGTTAAGCCTTTACAATTTTGGAAAGAGGAGGCAAGGAGAGTCATCAGCATCCAAGTAGAGTTAATTTGTGAAGGGCTGAACATTGATATGCTAGAGGATAGCATGGACAAAATAATTACCATAGGGACATTTTTTGAATCTTTTGAAAGAGAGGGAAACCAAGTAGCCATTAAATACACTCCATATAGAGAAAAAGTTGATGAGGTCATGAGTTATGAATGGCCATCTGATGAAGAATACAATGGATGGAGTAAGATATATTTGAATGATGAATAAGGATTGTAAACTATTTGATATAACTATTTTTGTCTTCTGGTGCCAGATATCATTTTCAACCGGAACAACAACAAGGGCGGTAAAGTGCATCATGAATATCAAAGAGGCAGTTGCTGATTTTGATATTGGTTATAACTTTCCTCAAATGGAATATCTTTGTAACAAACTTAAGGTATTTTAATCATTCTAATGACATGTGTCTCTTGGCCTGAAGCTTGTTTGCTCCCTTTTTCTTATAAAAGGGAAATCAGGGCCATTAAAAAAGGGTTCCAAAATCTCCAAATAGGGTCTTTTGTATAGGTTTGGTATGTAGGATTAGGTTATGGTTTTGAGAAGTCATGAGTAAATAGCACATAATTGTAATGTCATTTTGCAAAGAAAAATAGAAGATAGTCATCAATTTCAAATTTCAAATGGGTTCTCCTGTAAATAAAATATATTCAGTTATTTGATAGAAGATAGCTTTTGAAATTAATACAAATATAATTTCATATCCTTGCTCTTCTGTGTACGATTTTATTTTCTTTTGGGTAAATGGAATCAAGGGTTTCATTTGTTCATTGCATTGTTATGATGTATGTAATCTTTCATTTCATTCTTTAATCCAAGGGGTTAATTAAAATGCTTGCATGAGATCACAGAGGGATAAAGCTTGTACTAGGATTTGATAAGTAGTTCAGGTAAGAAATTGTAAATAAATGATATTATAATGCAGCATCATTTAAGATTTAATAAGCTATTAGATGAATTTCTATCATGTTTTAGTGATATTTCAAAAACTTAGTGCCTAATGGAGTAAGGCACTGGTGTGTGCCAGTAATTGTCATTAGGTTGTCAATTTCTTGTATGTTTCACTTATGGTTTATCATAAATCATTAAAATCAAGACATATTTCCAAGTTTTTATGTATGTTTGAGGCATCCTACTATCTAATACTCTAGATAAGGTTGAGGATCACTGAATAATTCACCATTCTTGAGCATTCTCTCTACTGTTAAGCCCATATATGAGATTATCTACTTTGTTTTTAGCATAATTCATGAATGTGGCGCAGAGATCACAAATTTGCTAAGGGATCACCCTCCTGGGTATTGTAGAGCCCAAAGTGCAGAGGTATTTGCAGATCCTTGTCACAGTTGGTCCAAGTCTGAAGGATATTGATAGTTGGAAGTGGCTTTCCATAGGTTTTTTGAGGAATCAACTTGGTTTTTGCATTGTAGCAGTGTAAACCCATTTTTGGGAACCAACATAAACTTGAAGCACAAAATGTATACAAAACACTTTATTTGAACACCTCCTAGTAAAAATAATAATCTAATAATGCTACAATAGAAATTGATTTGACATTCGAGAATAATATGCACATTTGACTAAATTAATGTGTTGTAATAGTATTTGTCCATTTTAGTTGGCTTTTGATTAAAGAGTTTGATCTAACATCTAATATCATGCAACATTTCCTCTAAGTAATCTCTTTAGTTTGCATGAATAAACTTCTTCACAACTTAAATATAACATAGATATAAATATATAAATATATGCCAAGTCAATAAGAGTAAATGGTGCAAAGTATCTAAGTGGTAGATAAGGATATGATGATATGATTGAGTCTTTTCTTATGCCATGAAGGCTTTTAAAAAATCATGATTTTGGGTCTATTTTCAAATGGATAGTTTAAACAAGATGTGCTCTTCATATATAAATTATGATCTTCAATGCATGCTTCACAAGTGGGACATTTTAGTGCTATAGGCAATTTATAACAAATGGGTGGCCCTCGGAAACTCATGTAAAATATCTAAAAGTAACACTTATCTTTCTAATGTCAAGCCTCCTAAAAATAGTGTTTTATTAAACTATAAGTACAAAATTTATTCATGGTTTAAGGTTTGCATTAGGGTTAGGGTTACAATGAGGGTTAGGGTTTATATCATGGTCAAGGTTAGCATTAGGGTTAGAGTTTGGTTTAGATTTATTATTATGATTAGGGTTAGGGTTTAGTGTTAAGATTTTATTTATAGTCATGGTTAGGGTTTAATATCATGGTCAGAATTATGTTAGGGTTAGGGTTTGAATTATAATTATAATAGGTTTTGAGTTTATGAATAGGGTTTTGGTTAGGACTAAGGGTAGGGTTGGGATCAGAATTATAATTAGGAGTAGGGTGAAGATTTAGATTTGGTTAGGGCTAGGGTTAGGGTCAAGGTTAGGATTAAGATTAAGATTAGCATTATGATTAGGATTTGGTTTAGGTTTATTATTATGGTTAGGGTCGGTGTTTAGGGATACATTTACCTAGGATAGGGTTGGAATTATGGTTATGATTGACATTTACATCATGGTTAGTGTTTGAGGTAGGGTTTGGGCTAGGGTTTGCATTTGGATTATGGTTAGAGTTAGGGCTTAGGATTAGTTGTGAGATTATGGTTATAAGGGCTAGGATTTAGATTTAGCATATGGTTAGGGTGAGGGTTATAATTATGGTTGTATTAGGGTTTAGGTTAAAATTAGAATTAAAATAAGGGTTCAATATAGATTTGGAGGATGGGGAATGCGAATGTTTGGATTTATATGGAGGGACTTTAGATTTAGTAGGGATATAAATATCTTGAGAGTGAGTTATGAGATCAAGCCCATGATAATTGAAATTTAATTTGATATGAAGGATTTCTAATATTCCTTGTTCATGGAGGCCTAACTCTTTTTCTTAAAAATGTATTTTTTGATAAATTATATTACTAATGGGATGCTTTTTTCTTTTAAAAAAAGATGCAATTAAATTTTGAGGAGGGTCTGAAATGGAATGAATCATAGTCTCTTGAAGTAAACTAGATTGGATCAAAGTGGAGGAACCCATTTGATAAGTATGAGGTTCATGAATATATTGGATAGGGGTGATGAGATTTTGAGGAGGATTAGGATTATAGAGGGATGACGATTTCTTGAAATAGATTAGGACCATAACATGGAAATGAAGGGATACTTTGATTGATACTTATAAGGGGATCATGAGATGGGCTGAATGGGATATTTTGGCAATGAGGTGGATTATTGGGAGGGATGAAAGGGATGTATTGGTCTTTCTTAGGAAGTGGATTATGAATGGGAATTGGAGGGTTTCTTTGATCTTGATATGCAAGGGGAACATTGGACAAAGTGGAAAATATGGGATCATGAGGTGGATTAAAAGGGATACTTTGCTCTTAATTTGGAATGAGATCATTGGATGGAGTGAAAGAGGTAATTTTCTCTTGATTTTGAATGAGATCATTGGATGGGATGGAATCGATATCTTGATCTTTCTTATGAAGTATATTATGAATGGTACTTGGAGGGCTACTTTGATCTTTATATGCAATAGTATCATTGGACAAAGTAGAAAAGATGCGATCATGAAGGGGATTAAAAGGGATGTTTTTCTCTTGATTGGGAATGGAATCATTAAATTGAGAGGAAGGTATACTTATTTGTAATATGGGAGGGGATCATCTTGGATGGAATGAAAAGGGATGATTAAATCATCAAGAGTTTCTAGATAGATGGGACCTTGGTCAACAATTGGAGGAGACTTGAGAGTTTTGGTATCTTTATCTTGATTCATTTTAGGCTTATTTCTTCACAATTTGGGCTATCCTCTTGACATAGATCCAATTCTAATGATGGGGTATGAATTTGGATATGTATGGGGATTTTTAGATGAATTCAATATTTTGACTTGATAGGAATGGTTTTTTGAAGAAGATTTTTTGGAGTAGGCTTTATTAGCAATGGAGTGCATGATGATGTTAAATCTAGGGTTTTTAAATCATAGAAGAGGTTTGCATGGAGAATTGGATTATCTTGGATTTTATTATTATCTATTATAGATAGTCCTTGGATATAAACATGAAAGGTGTTATTTTTGGATGATTTTTTTATGGATATTGTGTTAATTATTGTTGTGAATATTTAGGGGATGAAGGAATGGTGGGAGAGATGGAGGCTACTTGTCGTTCAACTTTTTATAGATATTCTATTATTGAATCATTTGAGATGGATGTGTTATGGAAATGGATATTTTTGGTGTGGTTGTTTTGGAATGATCCCTTGCTAGACATAGGTAGATGATTTTGATCATGCTTGAAAAAATATCCTTACATATGCCTAATTTCTCATTTGGTGAGTTGTGGATATTATTGATGTGGTTATTTTTGGGTGAATATATGGGATGATATTTGATGGTGATGTCACAATGGTCAATAAGATCTTGAATGATATTTTTCATTTTTACACAATCAAAAGTCTTATGGCTAGGTGAGATGGTTTGTTGGTAGAATAGATTTGTAAATTGTGAGGTATGTGGTGGTGATTGACATGCTAACATGATTTTTTTGGAGGTTGGATAACTTTGAGGCATGGATAAGTTGCATTGGTATGATTGATAGGTTGGTTTGGATGACATGGTCTTGTAAGATAATGAAGGGTAGTATAACATGAATATTTTGGAGGTTGGATAACTTTGAGGCATGGATAAGTTGGATTGGTATGATTGATAGTGTTGGCATTACATGAAGATTGCATTGATGAAGTATAGTTTTGTCATTGATGTCAATAGTAACCAGTAATGGAGTTGTATTACAATTGGTAATGATGCAGTAGTGCAACTGGTAGTAGAGAAGTGAAGGAAACTGGTATTGGTATTTGAACCAAATTGATCAACCGGTAACCCTAACCAGTTGATGTGCCAAACCCTAACCGATGGAGCTTGGTGAATCGGTTATGATGACCTATGATCGAATGATGACTGGAGATGATGATGCCAAGTATGCATGATGCACATGATGAGTTTCAAAGTGGTTTTGGTGCGTGAAGATAATTGTTTATCTTGGGAATGAGTAATTGCATAGCATGAAGTGATAACCACCTAATGAGTTACAGGATTCGATGTGCAGTGATCCAGGACCGGTTCAAGTTGTCTAGAAAAAATTTTAGTTGATTGCTATGTAATCTAATGGTCATGTTTGAACCAATATATTTGTAATCTCAATGAGAGTTGTAGGTTTTGTGATGTGTTATTGACCTATTGTATTTTCTTATAAGGTTGATGAGTTATTTTTTAGTTGTGTTGGTAATATGGTTAAGTGTGGCAGTGTGATTGTTGCAAACCAGAAGGAGTGTTCAGTGATTTGTTTATGAGTTGGGATTAAGTTTGGTGAAATTTTAGTTTGTTTTCTATCTACTGATTCAACCCCCCCTCTCAGTAGTTGACAAGATCCTTATTGATTCATCATATTATCAATTGGTATCAGAGCATTTCAGGTCCTCTTGTGTTTAAGCCTAATAGCTTGAGGTAAAGATCTAGGAGAACATGATGAAGAAAGAAGGTCTGAAATTCAATAGGGAAAACTATAGAATCTGGAGTGATAGGATGAAGATTTATATCAAGAGATTAGTAAGTCAATATTGGGAACTTGTTGTTACTAAATATAACTTTCCTAGTGGGATTTTGTTAGATGATCAAAAGAAGGAGCAATAGGAGAACAACCAAGCATTGGAGGCCATTATCAGTTCCTTGTCCTATTCAGAGTATGTTGATGTCCATGGATTGGAGACTGCTTATGAAGTGTGGAAGACACTTGAGGATATCTATATCAGTGTTGAGCATGTTAAGATTGTAAAAGAAGAGAGTCTGAGAGGTAAATTTGATGATATGCGGATGGATAAAGGTGAAAACATTCAACAGTATGGTCAGAGGATCAAGGAGATAGTTGGTATGATCAAAAGCGTTGGTATAGTGGAGGATACCACAATGCTTAGCAAGGTGTTGAGAACCCTTCTACCGGTCTATGCTATCTGAGTTACAGCCATTCAGGAACTCAAGTCTATTGATAAATCAAAGGTAACTCTTGATTCTATCATTGGTAAATTAACTGCATTTGAATTAAATGGTTTTGATGGAAGTGTTCAGAGATCAAAATCTGCATTAAAGCCTCAGTTTCAAACCCACCGGTAAGGAAAAGCAGAGAAGTCAGCTACAGTCATGAGTCCAGATCCAGCAGAGAGGTTGATGATGAAGACAGTCTGATTGAGCTTGAAGCATTGTTAGCCAAGTTGTTACCCAGAGGTACCGGTAAGTAAAGAGGCAAATTACCTTTAAAGTGTTTTGCATGTAACCAGATTGGACATATTCTTGCTAACTGTCCAAATGGAGATATTGAGAAGAAACGTGAGAAGTATAAGAAGTATAAAGGCAAAGGTAAAAGAGATTGTCTCATTGTAGTGGATGGAGGAATTACAGATGAGGAATCTAAAGAAGATGCAAATGAGGACATTGTCTTTGTTGATATTAAAGAAGAGACATCAGATCAAAAGTCATTAGTCTCTCGCATGGATAGTTCTGATGATTGGATTATAGTTAGTGGTTGTTCACACCACATGACCAGTGACCGAAGTAAGTTTCTTACATTGAGAGAGTTTAATGGAGGTGTTGTGAGATTTGGAAATGACTCACCCTGCATGGTAAAAGCAAGGGGATCCATCTCTTTTAATGAAAAAAGAAGAGCAAATGATGTTTACTGGGTTGAAGGACTAAGACACAATCTTTTGAGTGTAGCTCAACTCAATGACAAAGGTTACCCACTAGAATTCAAGAATGCAGTCTATAAGATTTATGGAAGCAAAGGTGAACTGATTGAAACTGGCAAACAAACTAGAGGTAACTTGTTTCATTTAAGTTCTAAAGTCAACAATTGTTTAATTGTGAAAGTAGAAGATAGTTGGCTTTGGCATCGGAGATTTTGTCATGTAAATTTTGATAACATTGTAAAAGTTAGTAAGTCCAAATTAGTAAGAGGTTTGCCACAGTTGGACAAACTAGTGAATGGTATGTGCAAGGAATGTTAGTTAGGGAAGATGACATCCTCTACTTTCAGGAGCAAATCTTTCTCAGTAGAACATTTCCTAGACTTGGTTCATACCGACCTTTGTGGAACAATGAGAACTAGGAGTATTCAAGGTGATCGATATTTTATGATTTTTACTGATGATTGCTCAAGGATGATGTGGGTCACATTCTTGAAAGGTAAGACATAAGATTTTAGAAATTTTAAGGCATTCAAAGCCTTAGTTGAGAATGAGAGTGGAAAGAAGATAAAGTTCTTAAGAACTGATCGAGGTGGTGAATTTACTTCTAAGGAATTCACTAGTTATTATGAAGAGAATGGAATTAAGAGGAAGCTTTCTACACTTAGGACACCATAGCAGAATGGTATAGCAGTAAGGAATAACCGGTCAGTTATTGAAGCTGCTAGGACTATGCTAATACAAGGAGGTGTAGCTAAGACATTTTGGAGAGAAGTTGTCAGTACAGTCGTTTACACAATGAACTGGATACTAGTTAAAAGAGGTAAGGAGAAACTCCCTATGAGTATTGGTATGGTAGATCATCTAATGTTAGTTACTTTAAGATTTTTGGTAGAAGATTTTTTATCAAGAGAGGTGATTATGTTGGTAAGTTTGATGCCAAGAGTGATGAAGGCATATTTCTTGGTTACTCCACTAAGAGAAAACTTACAAGTGTTACAACAACGGGACCAAGAAGATCATTGAAAGTATAAATGTCTGAGTTGATGAGTTTCTTGAGAAATCGGGAGAAACCAGTAAGGAGAAGGAGGAAGAAGACCTTACACATTATTTTTGGAACTGGAACCAATGAAGCCAAAAGTTGAAGAACAAAACACAGAAGCCCCTATTCAACTAGAACAAGGAGGTCCAACAGAGGAAGAAGAAAGTGAAGAGGAAGAAGAATCTGGAAATTGAGATCATGTCATTCCAAGGTATGTTAGACTCAATCATAGCCCCGATCAAATTATTGGAGCCATGAATGTAGACATGCTAAAAAGAACAAGGCTTAGAGAGAACTCAAATATGATTTCCACCATTGAGCCTAGAACTGCAAAGGAAGCATTTGTAGATGAAGATTGGATCAAGGCTATGGAAGAAGAACTTGACCAGATAGAGAAGAACAATACATGGTCATTGGTACCTAGACCAGAGAACAAGAATGTAATAGGAACAAAATCAGTATTCAGGAATAAACTGAATGAAGATAGAGTAGTAGTCAAAAATAAAGCCAGACTGGTATGCAAAGGATATGCACAAGAAGAAGGTGAAGACTATGGCAAAACATTTGCACCAGTTTCAAGATTGGAAGGAGTTAGGACTCTACTTGCATTTGTAGCATACAGAGGATTCAAAGTATATTAGATGGATGTGATGTCAACATTCCTAAATGGAAGAGGAAATGATGATATGTGTCATGACTTTGCTAGTGAAATGAAGAATGAGTTTGAGATGTCACTGGTAGGTGAAATAAAATTCTTCATAGGTCTACAAATCTAACAGATGAAGGATGGAATTTTCATTACATAGTCCAAATATGTGAAAGAATTATTGAAGACTTTTGGAATGGGAGACTATAAACCAGTTGGAACACCAATGGTTATAGGTTGTAAATTGTCTAAGGAGGATGATTCTGCATCAGTGGATGAAAAGGAGTATAGATCAATGATAGGTAAACTACATTATGTTGTCCACAACAGACCAAACATTGCTCATGCAATTGGGTTAGTTGCTAGATTTTAGAAAATCCTGAAGGATACACACATGGTAGCGACCAAAAGAATTTTCAGATAACTGAAAGGCACAATTGATTATGGATTATGGTATTCATATGCAGGTAACTTTGATTTGAAAGTCTATACAGCTGCAGATTGGGTAGGTAATGTTGATGATAGGAAGAGTACAACTGGAGGAGCATTCTTCCTTAGAGGAAGGCTAGTGTCTTGGAGCAGCAAGAAACAAAGTTGTATATCACAATCAACTATAGAAGCTTAATATGTTGCAGCTTATATGAATTGTACCCAAGCAATCTGGATGAAACACATTCTGGAAGGTTTTAAGTTGAAGATTTCAGAACCGATAAGGATTTTCTGTGATAACACTAGTGCAATAAACATTTCTAAGAACCTGGTGTTGCATGCTAGGACAAAGCATATTGAGTCAAAGTATCATTTCTTGAGAGAGAAAGTGCAAAGTAAAGATGTGTCACTCGACCATGTATCTACTAAGGAACAACTAGCGAATATCTTTAGTAACCTCTACCTAAGGCTACTTTTGAGTATCTTAGAGGTAAGTTAGCAATTTTACCCCTACATGAAGTCAATTAAGCAGATGTGGAAGACATTAGTCCCAAAGCTTATTGAAAATCTTGAAGGATTGATGTAGAGTGAATCTATTCCAAAGGGGGAGCAATAAGTTGTAGATCATTGTTGCAGATAGGTGAAGCATGGAATGGTTAACCAGTTATTATTGGTATTCACTTTGGAATTGTTGTTAAAGGGGGAGAAGAACTGTATGATTAATGGGGAGAAGAACTGTATGATTGATGCGAAGAAGAACTATATATGATTGATAGCTAGTTACTAGCTGAAGACATGGAGATACAGTTGAAAGAGAGTACATGGAAAAATGTAAACCGGGATTCCTATACCTGTGTATGTGCATTACTCTCAATCATCACATTCAAAGGGTATTGATATTTGTATTTCCATCAATGCAAAAAGGGGATATTGTTGGCATTACATGATTTCATTGATGAAGTATAGTTTTGTCATTGATGTCAATAGTAATCAGTAATGGAGTTGTATTGCAACCAATAATGATCTAGTAGTGCAACTAGTAGTAGAGTAGTGAAGGAAACCGGTATTGGTATTTGAACCAGAGTGATCAACTGGTAACCCTAACCAATTGATGTGCCAAACCCTAACTGATGGAGCTTGGTGAATTGGTTATGATGACCTATGATCGAATGGTGATTGGAGATGATGATGCCACGTATGCATGATGCACGTGATGAGTTTCAAAGTAGTTTTGGTGCATGAAGATAACTGTTTATCTTGGGAATGAGCAATTTCATATCATGAAGCGATAACTGCTTGATGAGTTATAAGATTCGATGTGTGGTGATCCAAGAGTAGTTCAAGTTGTCTAAAACAATTTGTAATTGATTGATATGTAATCTAATGGTCATGTTTGAACCGATATATTTGTAATATCGATGAGAGTTATAGGTTTTGTGATGTGTTATTGACCTATTGTATTTTCTTATAAGGTCGATGAGTTATTTTGTAGTTGTGTTGGAAATTTGGTTAAGTGTGGTAGTGTGATTGTTGCAAACCAGAAGGAGTGTCTGCAGAATATTTTGAAGGTAGATAGGAGCATAAAAGGATCTGACTAAGCAAGATAGTGCTACTACCATATCAACAAAGACCCTATTGTTCTCTAACCATTACAATAGTTAAATCCATCAATCGGGTAAGCTTTAATAGGCTTCGTGTTGTCTAAATCCTCTAACCAAGTGATCCATTAGCTTGGATTTTAAATCCTCTACTGAGGTTACTCCTAATAGGGTATTGCCTTTAACAAGGTATTGTAGTCAATCCCTTAACCGGGTGGTCCCTAACCGGATTTGTTCTTAACCAGACATTATTGTTTAAGCTTCTAACAAGGATTGGCTCCTAACAGGGTAAACTTCAGAAGAGTTCAAAATACTTGTGGGTATTCATCCCCATCGTGGTTTTTCCCATTTGGTTTTCCACATGAAAAATCATTGTGTCAAGTGGTGAATGATTTTGTGGATATATTTTGATATGGTTAATATGATTAACTGGTAAAGCCAATTAGATATGTTTAGATGACTGGAAGTGATCTAAAATGAGCTATTACTAATGTTAGTAAAATTTTTTAATGTTTTGGTTAAATGGTATGTGAGTTTTAGATCAGTTACATTGCATCTTTGATGTTTTGGTCAACCGGTAAAGTTTGATAGTGCAGTTGCAGTTTTTGGTACAATGTCTAAACCAGGTAGTTCAGTGATTTGTTTATGAGTTGGGATTAAGTTTGGTGAAAGTTTAGTTTGTTTTCTATCTACTTATTCACCCCCCCCCCAACTCTCAGTAGTTGATTGGATCCTTATTGATTCATCATATTATCATACAGGTTTGTTCAGATGACATGGTTTTGTAAGATAATGAAGGTTGGTATGATAATGATGTTTATTGGCTTGGAGGTTGGTTTGATGGACGGAGTTTGACATAGATGCTTTAACTTCTATCATTATTTTTTCAAACCAATTCATGATATTTTTTTGTGTTCTTTGTACTATGATTAGGTATGTCTCAGACCAAGGTGATGTGTAGGATCTGGTTATAACACTTGGTTTTTTGATTTTTAGATTGATGAGTTTGATACTTGGGATAGTGAAACCAAAAAATGTCAAAAGTATATCTAGATATATTAAATAATGATGATCGAGATTTCATTGGTATGTTGAACTTGAATTAGACTAATGAGTTCAATCCAATAGGTAGGAGCTACAATATACCAGCTTAGGAGTAGTTATGACTCCTTGGCTAATATATCCCACTAATAGGCCAATTTGAATTTCTATTTGGAGAAGGAAAACTTCCAAGCAAAAAGATAAATTAGAGATAAAGGGATACAATATATAGATAACTTATGAGGAATTTTGGTAGGAAGATACATGATAGGTTTGGTACAAGCTTAAATCAAATCTGTCTTATAGATATGAAGATCAAGTGAGAGGTGTGTAGGATAATGGATGAAAACTGAATATGGTTTGTTGTATGTCTTAGGTCTATTCTTAGGTCAATTTGATAATTTTGGTTGTGAAACCAAGACTATATTCTAAAAGACATTAGAAAATAGAGTAGGATTTAGATGAGAGGAAGCAGTATAACATCTACTAATACTTTGAAGATTAATATAAATATCCAGTTTCTTTTCTCTACAATTGTGGTGTGGAATTATCTTCTTGTCAAATTGGTCCTTTGTGATTATTAATTCAAGAAATTAATTGCCATTTTTAAAACTTGTGCAAAGAAATTCCTTTGTGATTATTAATACATGATGGGCCATCTCTTTGCAAATACTAATGTTTACCAGACTCAGGAATATGTTGACCACTTGGGGTCTATTAATATCTTCATTAGAGATAATTAGTTATTGTTAAAATTATTCTCTTTTAGAAAGGCATGTCTTTTCATTGAAATAACTCTCATTTTCCCTATTTATGGGAAATAATTTTGTAATATTAAGATATACAGAACATATATGATAATTAATCAGTTGTAAAGATTCTTATTTTCAAGCAATACAAAATCCAGTTGTCTTATTTTCAAATGTGTTGTGGATTTTTCATTGCCAAATCAGTTCTCTATTATAATTATGGCTACCTCAACCCTAACATAACCATAATTTTAACCTAAACCCTAACATAACCATAATTCTTACCCTCACCTTAACAATATGCTAAACCTAAATCCTAACCCTTGTAACCATAATCTCAAAACTAATCCTAAACCCTAAATTTAACCATAATCCAAATATAAACCTCAACCCAAACCAAACCCTACCTCAAACACTAACCATGATGTAAACATCAGTCATAACCATAATTCCAACCCTATCCTAGGTAACCCTATCCCTAAACCTGAACCCTAACCATAATCATAAACCTAAACCAAATCCTAATCCTAATGGTAATCTTAACCTTAATCCTAACCTTGACCCTAACCCTAACCCTAACCAAATGTAAATCTTCACCCTACTCCTAATTGTAATTCTGACCACAACCCTAATAGTAATTCCAACCCTACCCTTAATGGTAACCAAAACCCTATTCATAAACTCAAAACCTATTATAATTACAATCCAAACCCTAACCCTAACCATAATTCTTCCCCTAACCCTAAGTAAATAATTCTGACCATGACATTAAACCCTAACCATGACTATAAAGAAAATATTAACACTAAACCCTAACCCTAATCATAATAATAAATCTAAACCAAACCCTAACCCTAATGCTGACCCTAACCATAATATAAACCCTAACCATGATATAAACCCTAATTTATTAAAGTAATCACAAAGGTTGAAGCTACATAAGTTTTCTTATAAACAATTTCATAAAAGTACCCTAGATAAATGTCTATTCCCACCTATCGGAATGTGAATGTTGCGAAGCATATTTATCCTAATTACCCCAAAAACCATCCCATGGGTTTATTCATATCCTTATATATTTTTACACGATCCATACCTCATAAGACTTTAGGAACAAGTTTTAATATAGCATGTGCAATCAATGACGACCTCTGTTCATATGCTATTCACTATTTTGCAAGAGTCAAAAAATAAAGGATGTGAAATGGAAAACCTTTCACTATTTTGCGGAGTCTAAAAATGAAGGATGTGAAATAGTGAAGTTGTTGTTGTTTCATAGGAGCTAAAAAAATGATTTGCAAAATAGCGAAGACATCGCCATTTTGTGAAAGACAAAAGTAAGGATTGTGAAATAGAAAACATAATGCTATTTCATGAAGGGCATCAACTACCACTTGTGAATTGGCAAAAAGGTCGCCATTTCATAAGGATGAATAAAGCAAGTTTGTGAAATGGCATCAGCAGTATTTATGAGGACAATGCACACATGTGGAGGCACGAAAATAATTAAATGTTGTGAACTTGAATTAAAGGAGTTGGCCATCTATAGTAGATGATGTGGTTTGAGAAGGAAGTGAATGGACCAAGGAGGAAGAGGACTTTCTTGCCCCATGTAGGCAGGTATGCTGGATTGTCTATTGGTTCTAGTTCCCTTAAACAAGTTCAAGATTATTTAAAGAAAGCATATTGTCAGAAGGATGGAAGTGAGAAGGTCTACAATCCTAAAGGTTATATTAATTCTTTTATAAAATAATTTAAACATCAAATTGACATGATGGAAGATATTGCCCATAATTGCATTACTCCTCAAGATGTTTTGCAAAGGGGGAAAAAGTGGAAATTAAACAAATTGGAAGAGGATAGACAAAAGAAGGGGCAACCTCATTTTCATCATGATCAAACCCATGAAATACTGAGGATGTAGTTGTGCTTGAAATATTTTGAGAAGCTATATGGAAAAGCTCCAAGTAGTGTATCACAAGAGGTTAAGCCTGATCCTCCAAAAAGGCATAGAAAATTGATTATCTATTATTAAAATTCAAACAATGTATCAAATTCTCCCCCTCTAAAGAGGCAAAAAAAAGATGAGACGGTAACCATAGTCCCTTATGATGATTTGGAAGGAGAGGGGGATACTAAAGAAATTGCTAGCGCACTCAAAGTGCATGGTAAAGGTAAAGAGGTTGATAGATCACCTGGCTCTCCATCAGTATTTCAAGAGAAAGTCCATGGCCATAAAGCTCAGCTTCTAGAAGGTGAAGAATGTATTGATTTTATGGATGAAAGGGAAGCTATACCTGCCAGATTTATTGAAGATGAAGACTTTATCAAAACACAAGAATTCAAGGACTTGCAAACACTCAAGGAGTTGCAACTTGATAAGGTCAATTGTAGCTCAGAAGAGGCTAGAGAGATGATGTAGACAAGTAATATGCTCATTGTTCTAGGGTTGACTCTCAAACATTTGTTCTTGCTTGACCAAGTCATAAAAGAAGAGGACCCTACATGTGTTGCTAAGTTTGATACTGATGAGAAGATAAGTGGATCAAGGTACAATCCCAGAACTAAAGTTTTGGCCACATGGGTGAGTTTTAAGGGCCCTCATGAGGCCAAATTACTTGGCATTGTCAAAGGAAATGATGGAATGGCAGTGGTGCAAACAATGGAAAACACTTCTCCTTTGGTATTAGCTACAAAATTAATGCACAGAGCAATGTTTAATAAAGACCAATTCAAACATATGCAAGAGAAATTAGAGGAGGAACAAACCAGGGAGACACAAATGAACAGAGCCATCAATCAACAATACCTTGAGAATGCTACTTTGAATAAAGAACTGCAAAGATTAAAGAGTAGTAACCAGAGAAAGGCGCTAGTAATACATAAGTATGTCTCATCTATACCAATTGATGTAAAGTATGATGAAGTGTCAAAAGAAAAAAAGAATAAGTATGCAGAGAAAAATCACCAATTAAGAAGTATGAATGAAATGCTTTTCCAGGAAATCCCTAAGCTAGAGTTAAATGCTTTAGAGCAAGTACTAACATACAGGGTTGATATGGTGATTAGTAAATGTGATGATGTATATGATGGATACCATACTCTATTGGACATGTTAGAAACATTTTCTAAACATAAGCCACAATTAGATGAGCTCTTTAGGAGGTGGAAGCCCTCTCTTTATGATTTGATCAGGCTTCGTGAGGTTACTCAGAGGGATCCAGATGCACTTGGTGAAATCAAAGAAATAGAGGAAATGATTGATACTATTATTAAGGAAATAGATTACATAGAATAGGAAGAAGGAAGAATAAAAGAAAAATTATCCTCCTTTCATACTATTAAGCATTGGACAATCCCTGAATTCATTGATAAAGAGGGTCGTGTAAAGATTTTGGAAGAATAGAAAATAAAGTATAAAGACATGGTTTTGTAGATCATTTCCCATTTGAAGGAAGATAAAGACTTCAGTATTACAAGTTTTAACATGTTCCTAGATCAGGATGTTGTATTGGAAAATACATTCTCAAAGTTTGTGGTTGAAGTTCGAGCAATTACTAGCAAGAAATGGAAAGACCATTTGAGATTATTATGCCAAATGTTCTCCATTATCAATGGCCTACTCATGTTCAAATTTCAGAATGAGTAGAGAGTACTTAAGACCTGTCAAGATGTATTCCCAAAAGAAGAAATAGGTACTCAAAGAAAAGGAGCAAACTGGCAAAAAATCACATGATGAATCAAACCTTGGGGTCATTTCTTCCTCGTTCCAAGCATGATATTCTCCAAAAAGGTTTTTTTTTAGTTATTCCTGATGTGTTAGTTTATTATGTTTTATCTAAAGTTGTTAGTTATGAAAGGATGCAATTGTAAATAGTCTAAAGCTTGTTGCTTCTCCTCATTTTGTATAAAGGAGAAACCAAGACCATATTCTAAAATACATTAGAAAATAGAATAGGAGCTAGATTAGAGGAAGCAGTATACCATGTACTCATACTTTGAAGATTAATATAAAGATCCAATTTCTTTTCTTTGCAATTGTGGTGTGGAATTATCTTCTTGTCAAATTAGTCCTTTGTGATTATTAATTCAAATATCTACTGCACATATTTACCTAACTTTCAGACATACATATTTCATATAACACTTATAAATGACTTTATTTACTCATAAGTTTTTAATTTCTCATACATCAAGGCATATAAGTTTTGTTAGCTTTCCAAACATGTTTTGACACATAAAGATTCATTTTACCAATCTTTCCATCCACATGTCAAGAGATAAGGAAGGGGAAAGAGAGAATTGATTTCAAATAGGACATGACACTAAAATTTCAAATTTTCATAAGTGAGAACTTCAAGAAACATATTTTTATTAATCATGAAAACAAATTATTATCCTTCCAACCCTCCAAAGACATAAAAGTGAGTGCTACTAGAAATCACATCTTATTCAATTCTAGGAACATAGAGACACTTCAAATCAGTACATGTGCATATTAAATCTTGCCCTCCTATAACCATTAAGAACTTTGTTCACATTTATTTTTTTTATTTTTTTTACCACATGCTAACAGATTAAAATATGAACAGACAGGTCATAGCACAACAAGATGGAACATGATGTCAACTTAGCAGTTAATGGCAAATAGAATGCACAACAACTCAGATTACTTTAGGATAATATAATAAACAATTTAACAAGTAGTTCAACAATCAAGGTATAACACCAAAAGAATCATGGAGTAAATCTAGCAAATTCCAACAAATCATGTGCAAGAAAGCTTATCCTAAATTTTCAGGTAACAAGAAATTACTCCTGCAATAGACATTAAGAGAAAAAAATAGGCTTAAAGGATGAAGTCTAAATTTGCTTACATGTTACCATATTGGATTAAGGAAAACATCTCATTAACACATTATTCTAATGTACTAATTATATGCAAAAGGGCGAATGAGTCCCAAATTTCCTAGTATCAAATTGGAGATGATCCTAAAAATGACATTGCGAAGGGTGATTGGTCTAAAAAATATAAATGACTTTGCAATTATTTCACTACTATGATCAATGTGTCATCTTTCATGAAATTTCCCAAAACACTATTCATTATGATCATAAATTAAAAACATTAAAAAGTACATCATGAATTAATTATGTAATGGCATACAAATTAAAAACATCGTGAATTAATTATGTAAGCATATAAGACAAATATAATTATATCAACAAATCAATATCAAATAGATAATATAATCGCATAACTCATACATTTCAATGTCATTGATCTTCTTCTTCATCCAACTCTTTATATGTGTCATCCGATCTAGATTCGACATTGTAAGGATTGGTCATATCATCATCATCATCATCATTGATATCAGTTTTGATAATGTCATCATACACATAGATATCATCTTCATGAACATTAACTCCTACATCATCATGATCTAGTTCCTCTTCTTCGACATCTTCATCGAGCACATCATCAACTAATTGTTGATCTTGATCATCATCTACAACATCTTCTAGTTCTTCAATATCTTCTTCTTCCACCACATTATACTTTATTGGCCTTCCTCTTAGATCATAGCTAACAACAAATGACCAACCTGATTTACCTGGAACCTCTGAGTAAAATACCTGCTCACATTGGCTTGGAAGAACATAGGGCTCATTTCCAGCTCACTCAATTGAACTTATATTAACCATGGTAAATCCATTATCATGTTCAATAACAGTTCTCTCGAGATAATTTTGATTCAATCATAGCTTGTACCATTGGATGACGAACATAACTAATTTGAAGGACTTAAAGTCACACTCAAGTATATCATCTAAAATCCCATAGTATCAATTTTTTGAGACATCTAGATGTATGTCGCTTCTAGATGAAACATTAGTAACCTGAAAGACTGCAGTTATCCCAGAATCACAAGTTTTCTTCATGTCATCAAACTTTTTGATTTAAAATTTACAACCATAGCACCACATAGCCTTGTGGTGTTTCACCTACAATATGTCAAACATGTAAAAATTATTGCATCATCAGTGATAAACATATATATTCTTGGCCGAATGTATGCAAAGAAAAAAACTCAACATATATATACATCAATAATATAATTTAAAATAATTAAATAATATGGGTGATTAATATATTTATACGTACCTGTTTATCTCTTAAACCATATGCTAAATCAATTTTCCTTGGTGTAACATTGGAATCTCCATTACGATGAGCTTCTTTAACCAATGAAGCCACACCTTCCCACATTAATGTGCAACCAGATTGTTGCCACCGTTCAATCCATATCATCATCCAATCAAGATTGTTTGCGACGTAAAAATGTAGTGCATCCCACTCTTGATCAACTGTATCAATAAAAATTGAAATTCACAAATGACATATAATTACTTAATTACAATAGTATATGACCTTATTTTATAATTGATGTATATTGAAGATTAATAATTAAATAAGTATAATATACATAAAAACAAATGTAAAATGTATTCTAATTAATCTCCATGACCATCTTATAATTACCTCTCACTTTCTTCAATCTACCTTTCCCCATCAGGTACTCCCCTTTGAATTTTTTAATGGAGTTTGGATCCCCAATACGATCTACATGAAAATTTGTTGCATACTTAGGAAGATATTCAGTAATGTACACCATGGTTTGGTATACCATATATCCCTCCACCATAGAACCCTCAGGATGTTCTATTTGTCTAACCAAAGCCTTCAAAAATTTAAAGTGCCTCTCAACCATCCACATTGACCTTGTGTGTACAGGTCCACACAATTCAATCTCCTCAACTTGGTGTATGAGGTATTGTTCTTGTGCATTGAAAAATGTCAAAGGTAGACACTTTTGCATTTCACACATTAGACGAGGAATTTTTCTCTTCCAATAATTTATATCTTCTTTATGGATTTCTTAAGATGACAACCATCTACAAGTGATTCAAGGTGAAAATATATTAACGAGATTTAATAAAAACATACAATATATTACATAAAAAGTAAAACAAATGGAAAATATAAGATCTATACAACGAATTGAACAAATATTGCTACTTACCTCATGTAGTGCAAAAGTGACAAAGAATTGATTATAACTTGAGATCTAAATATGGGATGAAGTTGTGCACCTGGATTTGGCAGTAAAATGTCGCGACAAAGTCACCCTACAAATTTGACAAAAAGTTGTCCAGACCGTGGTGGGAATGTACACGGTCCTCCAAAAAATCCGCGAAACAAAAAGGGTTTTTCCGTCTTTGCAAATGAAGCCTGAATCTAAAAGTATAGTTGCGCACCTACAACCTACACACAAAAAAGAGAGGGAAATGTGTTGGGATTGGGGGTTTCCCTTTAGGTCAAACCCCAGTTTTTGAATTAACTAAGTAATGAAAGAAAGTACTTGCAAGTAGATGTAAATGAAAGACTGAATTGTAAATCACCTCAAGGGAGGTTGTAGTAGCAATGTTGATGGAAATGCTTGTGTGGAATTGTATGTTGAAATCAATCTCCTCTTCAATGGTTGAATCCTTGACTTGAATGCAACACCTAGCCTTGAAGGGAGACTTGAGAATGCTCAATGCTAGAAAAGAATTCTTGATCGCTTGTGAATTTTCCACCCATCCAACTTATGCAAATGAGAGAGTGAATGCCCCCTTAAATACATGTTTGAGTGATTTGAATTTCATCACGACCCGACATCGAGGAGATTTCCTGCTCACTACACAACCCACAATGCTTGCACAAGAAAGGTCCTGCCCCAAAATAAGGTAGGAACAGGGGTTCCACGCCCCTATCCTACCCTTGTCTCTAGGGCAGAGTGTGGACACAGTGATGCGGAGGCCAAGGAAGAAGCAGTTTTCACAAGTCCAGCATTCTCAGGTCTCCGATCAGGCTAGAGGATTCGAGTTCACATGCATGAGGACCCTAATGCAGTTGTAAATTGCTAGTGTTGCAATTTTAAGATACTACAATAATATGATCATTGGGACATGCATCTATTTCTTGATACTCCATTCCAATATCTTTCATAATGGCAGATAAATCTCGGTATGAGCAAGGCAAAATATTTGATGGTGGTAACAAAAATTTACCTATTAATCTACAACAAAAAAGTAATTTTTTAATTAATATAACGAACATTATTGGTACATATTTCATCCTTTATTTACTAGTGATGAACTAACAACAAAAATACATGAGAAAAATGACATATATAACATACCTTAACATCTGTGACATTGCTTGGATAAACCATTCATAACCTTCAAGTTCACCAGCAACAATATAGTAGAGAGAAGATTTGTTTGGGATTATTCATAAAGGGGCTTGTATGCCTTCTCAAGTACAGGTAAATAATGAACATCATCATGATTAGTTGCGCCATTAAATGTGTCATGGATCAATGTATTTGTACCATAATCTTCAACTATGTTTTATGGTGCATGATCATCTTCTTCCATAGGATCATTAACTTCATCTTCCATATTCACAACTCCATTCTCCTCCACTTGCAAATCCACATTATTTGGGCCATGATAATCCATATCATTAGCCCTAGGACACCCCACCTTTATAATAATGATCAACACAAATAAACCATGATCATGAGCAAGTGATCTTTTATATATAAAAAAAATGTTAAAACGATATAAACATTTACAAATTCAATCAATATAAAAACATATAATGAACAACTTACCAATGGACGATAATTCAAGGACAATAACATTTCCCATGACCCTTTATTTTCAATCTAGCCTACAATCTAGCAAGTGTTTCTTCATTTTGTTCTACACTAATTTTATCTGACATGATTTTTCTTTACCCAGCTTGAATATTTAGATAAACTGTCGAAACAAGGCTCCAATCAAAAAACCCACCCACAAGGCCTTCTTGGCATAATGTCTTATCAAGATTTAACATATAAAAAGGCCAACTTCATGGATACAAGGCTTGAAAAAAGGAACAACATGTTCTTCAAAGGAACAATACTCTTGATCAATAAGACAATAGGGAATAACAAAACCATGCTTTAAACATGTTTCTTTACACATCCATTCATGATGTCAATGCCCATTCATAATTTTTCCACATGGATCGGACTCTAGGAACAGAGACATTAAACCTTATAATGCAACCTTTTCCAATATGTTTTTGTTTTGTAACAACACCCCATCAAGTTTGTGAACTTACTATCAAGGATCAAACTTACAAAATTTTGTATGCTCATTACAATTGTTCACCTTTCACATGGATCACAAGGGGACTCAAGGTACTTTCATGGATGTCTACATGCACTTGAGGCACCGTTTAAAAGGTCCTTAAGTCCTATGAACAATGGAAGACCAAAATTTGGAAGAAGTCAGACTTTTAAAGTTTACTGTGAGGACAAACCTAAATAGTCATCATGTGTTCATCATTATCAGATAACTCCATACAGTAAGTGATAGTACATTTGTGATAACAATCATGGTTCTTTAAAATGAATACAAAGTGAGAGACAACCGCACTTAACAAAAGAAAACTTCCAACTATAATTATCATTGTTTTTAGGATGATTTGATAGTGGCCTTCGAATCAGAGACTAAAGCAACATAAAAATTCCTTGTCAAGTGACTATACAGGAATATTTGGATTACTTGCAATATTATGTCAACCTCAAGTTCCAATTGAAATCCTCAAATAGGTCTATAATTAAACATATTAGAATAGTCGACTAGGGAATCAAACCATATACCCGTCAGTTGGCCACAAATTAAGGTGGCACTAACCATATACCAACCTTTGGAAACAGATTGACTTTAAGCATTCGTCAGAATATCGTCGGACTAGCAATGAACATTATTGTTTGTCAAAATTTCGATAAACATCGAGGACCAAATTAAAGAAAAAATGAAAATATCACATTAAATTGAAAGATACCTGATGAAACAATACATTAATTCACTTTCGTTGGAAAATTTTGTCAAATTTTAACCTCAAATGAGTTAGTGCAATTTAGTAATAGGGACCAGAGCTCCCAATGCCCTGGTCCTACTCAATCAGGCTCAAATTTTAGTAACAGGTACACATCAAAATTCCCTTCTCAACTTTGTACTTTGTATCTCAGTTTCAGTTCTACATTTGTCTATTATTTACAATTATCTTAGTCATTCTCATACTTTCACTAGCTTAATTTGTTTTCATCCTACATTTGACTCATTTTCCCTTTTCATATCAATAAGTAATAGAAACCCTAAAAGTATTCCTTGAATCTCTTTCACAAGAGGAATTCAAAGAGAATCGCATCCTTAGGCTCTTTTGTATTCCAATGTGTGAATGATAGTTGGATTAGGTCTTAGTCTATCTGATTCCATTTTCACCCAAAACACATAACATCACCACTCATACAAAATGTGGTACCTACATCATGAACTCTATGGTTGGTAGCTACTTGATCCCTCCGATCCCTATTGTGGTGGCTCCATAGGTTTTTGTTAGTGATTCGATGTGGAAAGCGAGTGACTCCCAAAGGAGTTCCTCCTATCCCTCTTTAAGACAATGCCTTGGTACATTGCTAACTCTTCTCAGGCCCCCATGAGTTCATGTTGTAGTCTCTCCCTCTCCTCTTGTGAAATCTTCAACTCTACTATAATGGTATTAAATATGTCCTCATGTCGCTTGACACTCTACTGAGATCTCTATGTGATATGTGAGGACCGTAGAATGTGGGACAATGTGATAATATTACCAAGTACATGACTGATAAATTCACACCATCCCCATGCTCTATATAGAGAGAGAAAATTTGATATTAGGTATATATACATGTACATATCATAAAAAAAAATTAAAACTAATCATGTATTCTTACCTAGATCTCCTTCTTACCAAGTAGGATTAAAAGAGGTAGGAGAGTGAGATACTATGGCTAGGGGCATGGCCCTACTACTCTCTCCTCACTCATACCACCTTGACACCTCAGAGTGTGGCATAAGTGGTGATGATTTATGTATCCTTGAGGTTTAATTATATAAGGATGCATCATCCTCAATATTTTTACCCTTTCCCCTATCCTTTGGCAATGGAAGGCCAGAATTTGAAATATCATCCCTTGCATGATCATGAATCTCACCCACATCCTTCTCCTACTATTGTCCCCCATATTGTTCCTCACCATTTATCTTGTTAAGCTCCTTGGATTCCTCACCTCCTCCATCCTAACTATGAGAATTGTAATAACCTCTTCATGATTGATTCAACAAAAATTGAGTATTATTTTTTTTTCATTATGTTTTATTCAATTGCATACTCTGGGCATCCATCCAATTAGGATTAGGCATTCATCCATTCGGGATGAGCTTCTAACCATACAGGTTAGGCAATTGTCCATACGGGACGTAAAATTTCCATCTATCCAATACGGGATAGGCATCTACCCATACGGGATAGGCATCCATCCAAACGGGATAGGAGATGCTCTGGCCAGAGACTCATCGGGACCATTCGGGTCCTGAGTCACTCACTAAGTACTACACTCTTCTAACAAGAATGCACCGAGGTCGCCGTCCTTAGGAGTAAATAAAAATAATACAAGCTTGAATTCCGCCTCAGAATTTGGCTTAAAGCCTCGGGAAGCCAAGCGAATCCATATGGGATTCCTTCTGAGTATGCATTGAATTAAATTTGATTATCTTATCTTTCAATTAGGATTCTTACTCAACCAAGCCTAGACCCCACCCACGAATGCCTGAGTACGAGGGACAACTCCGTCCCAAGACTGCCTACATACCTGCTTCGGCACGGGATCAAGGCGTAAAGTATGTAGTTCTATTTTCTAATCTGTGGTTTGATGTAAACTGATTTGTGGGTACGCAACCCTTTCTAGGGTCAGTGTCCCAGATAGTTTCTCTGCGGTTGCTACCCACGATGGTAGCACTTAAGCGAAGGCTCAAGATGGCCTATTGCTTGTGGCCTAAAAAAGAAAATAACTAGATCCTAATACTTATCATGAACGTCACCCAATTGCAAAATGCCAATATCCCTTCGAGATGAATAAATAAATAAAGAAAGTAAATTTCATGAGGATATTTAACTTAACCATCCTTAAAAAGGGGTTTACTATGGTGTATCTCAATGGATGTGAAAATCATTTAAAAGTTATCTTATTAAATTATCGATCCAAGAGGGATTACCCGCCCCTTGGATTTTTAACTTCCAAATGTCCCTTATTACTCCCCGACGATTTATAGGGACGATGCCATAGACGTCGTTAATGCAGCTTTATTAGGCGTTAAGTGCAGTAGTTCAACACGACGGCATTACCCGTAAGCGTGACCCAGAGGCACCATATATACCGAACGCTGCTAGTTTTGGTTTTCCAACTTCCTTTATTTAGTTTTCTAACTACGAAAACAAAAAAATGAGAGCGTAAATAATTGAAGTAACTACTTGAAGTGTAATTTGCATAATAAGGACCATCACGAAACTTGCATAATAGTAATTGCATGAAAGATGTAATTATTCCCCAAATAATTCGCATATTATGAACCATCAATGAAAGCAATTAATCTATGAGGAACTTGCATGACGTAAGAAGATTTAACGAGTCCAAAATAACGATTAAATATAAGCATTTGTATTAATGTAAGTTGATCTCTAAAGAGTAATCAAGTGTCCCAATGATTCTTAATGGGTTGAGTTTCTTAACTTTAAAAGAATATAGTCTACAATTTTAAACTTACTAAGGATAATTTAATTATGAACTTGCTACATATTAGCCCAATTTTTTCCTAAGTCGAAATACGATATCTTAAAGCTTACACAAAAAAAAAAGAATTCAATATTTCCTAAATGCCATTTCTATCAAACTAAAAAAAAAATTTAATTAAATAACAAATAGTAACTGACATAGATTATTAATTTACATATATAAAAAAAAATCCAATTTAAAATTTCAATTTACCAATTTGAAAAGGAAAAGAAACTTTTATTTAAATAACATATTTTACTTGGTAATAAATAGGGTGCGGGGTGGGGACCACGGGTCCCATCACCCCTGCGGCCCTGCATGCGCAGGTCTGCAGAGATGAGGGGACCCGCGGGCCCCTCCGTACTCTGCGACGGTTACAACGTAACCATCCATGCACACTGCCGACGTCTATTTTGTGTGAAACGCCATGCATTACGGGGGTTTTAAGAGATTTTTCTAAAGTTCGAAATGATTTCTTCTTTTTTTTTTTTGGTTATTTATATATATATATATATATATATATGTATATGTATATAAATATATATGTTCTTATATCTAATATAATTATTATATTTTTTTTATATAGGAGTATTGCATTTTTAAATTATTGATAATCACTCAGAGCAGGGTAGATAACAGGTAAATAACAATGTTGTAGATCAAATTTCAGGGACAAAATACAATGAAGCAGTAACCAGAGAGGTTCTTCTTCTCTTTTTTTTTCCATTTCTTTTGTTTTCTACACAGGGAGATCTATTCACAGGGAAAGGAGAAAATTTGTTTGTACACACAGGGAGATCTGTTCACAGAAAAAAAAAAAGAGAAAATTTATTCCTTTTTCTTTCATTTCTTTTGTTTTTCACACAGGGAGATCTATTCACAGAGAAAGAGATAGTTTATTCCTTTTTCTTTCATTTCTTTTGTTTTTCACACAGGGAGATCCATTCACAGAGAAAGAGATAGTTTATTTATATACACAGGGAAAATCTTTCACAAAAGGGAAATGTTAAACGTATTTTTACAGAGGATTTAGAAAACCAGAAGATGAGAAATCTTAGAGAGATTGATTACAGCAAGATCCTTTCGAATACACAGTTCAGACTTTAAATCAATAACCAGAGAAATAATACATTTCAGACTTTAAATCAATAAACTAGAGAAAAGAATATATTTCAGACTTAAATCAATAAACTAGAGAAAAAATACATTCAGACTTTGAATCAATAACTAGAGAAAAGATTTTGGAGAAGGGAGATGAAGGTAGTTCTAAATTCAAATCTAAAACTTAATAAGATATTTTAACGATTTAATCTGGATGAATCTAATTCTTGTCAAAATTTGAAGTGAATGGATCACAAAAAAAATCTGAAAACAATAAATCTAATTTTCATCAAATGACTCTAATCTCTTAAACCATTTAATCTACTTCTTATCAAAACTAAAACTAATTTTTATCAAGAATCTGAAACCATGAATCTCATTCTCATCAAACAATTTAATCTAAACAACTTAACCTACTTCTTATCAAAACTGAAACTAATTTCTTATCAAAAACAAATGAATCTCATTCTCATAAAATAATTTAATCAAATCTAATCTACAACAAGAATAAGATGCACGAAACTAAGTTTGAAAGAACCTGGGTGCTTGAAAATGGTGTAGAGTCTTCCTTGATCCTCCAAATTGAAGAGAAGTCCTCCCAACAAAACCTTAGCTGAAAATGAAAATTGACTACAAAGGAGAATTTAACTTGCAGAATTTCTTATGGAATAGCCAACACCTCTTTTGAAACTTGTACATCTTTTATAAAAGAAATTTCAAATTCCCACTACCTAATTATTAATTGAAAAAAAGAGATTCTCTCCCAATTTGGCCTCCATGCAAATTGATTAGGCTTAGTGGGAGGAGTTACATGCAAGGTGGTGGAGAAGTCTCTAGAAGCTTCTTATTCCTCCTACAACATGTGCCTTAATTGAGTGAGGGAAATTAAATAACCAATTAAACATATATATATATTTTCCATGTGTGTGTGTGTTTTATTATTTTTATTCCCTTACAATATTCATTCAATAGTTTATCCAAAGAAATATAATAGAGTTTTGTATTTAAATCAAAAGGTGATAAAGGAGGGTTGTGACAAGAATCTTCTAGTATCACCCATGGCTTAGGATCTCCTCTTAGGTGGTCTAGAGCAAATACAACTCTAAGATATGTAGCCTCCTAGTATCTAGTGTAGATACACTACATACCTACATCATCCTCAAGTGTGCAGGAGTATATGTTGCATCTCTCCTCATCATCATCATAAGTCATCTCTACATCCTATGCTATAGGTCTAGGCAAGGCTCTTGGTCTCATGACACTACAAGAGTGTCATATGTAGATTGGTACAGCTATGGTATATCCCTGCTATAGGCCAAACTATCTCATCACTCTATTAAAATAAAAAGGATGATAACATAACTATGTTGACCCTCCAATAGATGGTCTCACTGCATCCATCATAGTTGTACATGTTTCTTCACCCAAATACATCCATCTATAAGTCTTCCATATGATAGTAACAAGTCATAGATTGTCCATCATGACTCTTCAATGCAACAAATCTCCTATTTGCCATAATTTATGTGCTCAGATATCGTCAAAAGTAATATATAGAGGAAACCCCATGGTCCTCATACATGTGATGTGCTCGAACATCTAGACTTGAAGGAGAGTGCATGGACCATAAAACTCTTACCCTCATTATAAACATAGTCTCCTAAATCATGGTAGAGATATGCTAATGCTATGTCCCCATGTGAACATAGTGTGGTGCTCCTCCATCTCATGTATGACATAGGTCAGTCCCCCATACATGTGACTACCTCAACCATTTATACATACAACTAGTGCCATTGTGGAAATCCTAAGCCTCCTAACCAATGGGATATCACCTTTTGGATGTAGTAACCATTAGATGAATATGGAACCCCTCAACTCTCTGGAAATATCTTTACCAATGCAATAAGCTTGATCACTCCCTAACTCTTCTCGTGAGTGATGTGATTGATATCTCATAGTCCACCCTCATACTAGTGACCATAAAATGTGATATACATCCTCTAGTGTGATTTTAATATCTCTGATAGGAAGATAGAAGGTAGATTTATGTGGATCCCATCTCTCCATCAAGGCCATCAACATAGGCCCATGAAATTTGATCGCTGATATGCAGCATATCCACCTTAGGCCAACTACCTGGAGAAGCCTCTTCTCATCCTGAGAAAGGTAAGGGATATGACTTTGAATATGGTTCTATATGTGACCTAAGGTTTGCTCCCACATGTATGGTAACTCTTGCAAACATAAAACTCATGCATTAGCAACATCATCAAAACCTGGCCTAGCCCCATGTGTGTCACTTGGTACCATTTTTGGGAACATGGCACCCTGGTGGGATAATAGTGCCCATCTTGGTTGGTCCATGTAAGACTTAGGGCTATGGATACCAAATAAAATAAATCAACAAGAGTATAGTTGACAAGCCTACCTTGTATAGCGGTAGGTCCTTCAAGATTGATTGCCTCAAGGTCTCTATCCTTGTGGACAAATCTAGTCATTGACACAACATTCTTCACTCTGTGGGATCCTCTTCTATACTTTGAGACAAAAATGTGAATAAGGAAAATAAATAGATTCCTTGTCACTATTTAAAGGTAATTCCTTTTCAAAACCCTAATTCTTTATTTTGCACTTATTCTTTCACATCTTGAGTTAGAGAGCTTCGATTTCTGCACTGTTTTTATATTGAAATTGTGATTCAAATCTCTGTCTTACCAAATAAACTTTGATTAGTTTTTATTTTGTATCAAACTTCATTGCAAGAATTTGTCATCAATTTTTCTTCACAATTTGAAGTGGTAAACATGGTACCATATTTTAACCTCCTAATTAGCAAGCCAAAATAGGGGTGGCATATAGCTACCCTTAGATTTCATAACTCTTAGTGAGCATTTTAGGATATTTTGTGATTTCATGTAACAATGTGGTTTTTTAGGATGTGTTTCCTAACATTGTACTACAAATACTATTGGGGGCTTCATTTGATATTTATGGACATATCCTTTTTCTCATGAATGTTCACTTTTTTGTACTTTAGCTTGCATATGCATGTAGTGTCATATGACCACTAAAGTGGGGCCTAAATGTAGCATTGTAAATTGTACACCCTTAAGTAGGTTGTCCAATTCCATGCTTAGTTAGCACTAACCTTAGTGCATCCCATTTCATTATGAATTATAGGACTTTTTTAGGCATTTAATTAAACCTAATTCCCCCTTACCAATTCACACATATCATAAAATTGGGCTCTTGATCCTAGGTGTGCCCCTTTTATTTAATCCTAATTTAATCCTAATCTTACGCTAATTTCAATCTTGAAAGTGCATCCCACATATCTACACATTATTGTTTGAGCCATTGTGTTGGATTTCGAATTAGAATCTTGTTATCTTGCATCCCTAGAAATTCAAAAAAAGTTGATAGGAATAAGGCAAATCTAACTACCCATCCTGATCCTTTTTCTCCAAATTTTGGAAGGATAATTTGGTGGTCTTTTCTAACTCAATTCATGCTTTGTGTCAAATTATATCAATTCTAGGTTGGCTTTTCATCAAATTCAAACCTAAGGTTTCATATTTAAGGCAAGCCTTTTCCCCATTTATGGATCCTATCTATAAATTAAAAAGCAGGTCCTTATGGAATGAAAAATTTTCTTTAGGTAAAGTTTTAGACCTACAAATTCATCCATCAACAAGTCTTGATCAATCATGGAAGCTTCAAGGGTCATTGAATCATGATAACAAGGGAATCACTGATTGTTGATTAGCTTGTACCTCTTCCTTAGGATTTGGTATGCTTCCACATTGTTCTTATGCCTCTACATTGAGCTTCAAATATACATCACATTAGTTTATTTAGTTACATTATTTCTTTAGATTTGCATCCTATTTGTAGTTTAGAGTATCTTTCATTACAATCATTTACAGTTTTCTCTAACATATTTGATTAGAAATATAGTTTATATTTAGCTCATAGAATCCTTACAGACATAAGATTCAAGAGCACACACACACTTTCAGTTACAATACTACCTATTTATGAAGGTATAAATAAACAAAAACAAGGGGTTTGACTAAGGAAAACCCTACATAGCCACAACCCTAGCATTTTTTGTTTACAGGTGCAACTACAAGTATCTGATAGAGCCAAAAAAAATTGGGAGATCTTAAGAAACAAGTACAGGTCTTCTATCAAAATTTTAGCCTAGTTCTTAGGGACCAGAAAACCCAACACCCTTGTCCTTGGACAAAGGTGCCCAACACCTTAATCCTCCCAATTCAACTCTAGATTTCAAGCTTGCTAATTAGACTATATCAGGATTTTTCCTCTAGATCATAGCTCTAAAGACCATAGTGTCTAGTGCCTGGTCCTATCAGTTCTGCTCCAGATTTGGGTCCCAAATGGACACTAAGATTCTCCTTTCATTTTTATACTTGTTGTCTTAGTGTTGTTACCTATTAATCTACTATCGTACCTTTATATTTGCTTCTCTTTGTACTTTCATCATAATCTTTCATTCTCTTATACTTTTCATGTCTATTTCCATAGCAGCAAAGGAATAAAAAGCCTTAAAGTATCCCTTGACTCTCTTTCACTAGAGTCATGTTGTCACAAAAGTTCACTCTCTTGATGAGCGGTCATCAACCTTGTGCAACATTGAATCAACCTCCAAGTGTGGGACTTGCAGAAGTGAGGTTGAGTCTTTGGAGAATGCTTACTTCCTTTCTGATCCGAGTGAAAGTGTTGGACTAACCCAACACTAAAATATTATTCTATTGGTCTGACAGGGAAAATGCTTGAAAGAAGGGAAATGAGGTTCACACCTATATTGAAAGTTTGATACTCTCTACCTATAACTACATAAGATATCAATAAAACCACCTTGGGTATGCACAAGTTTCTATCTGAGTCAACTTCCTAAGTGAAGGATGGAATTCTATAGGATGATAAGAGGAACTGAAGCTAGTTCAGATTCAATCATCCACAAAGGGGTCAACAGAGTCAAATAAATTGAAGAAAATAAAAAGAGATGCATTCAAACAAAGAGGTATAATCCACTACATAGATTATTTAAACTAAAAAGATGCAAGAAAATGATTTTATTGATGCAAAGAAAGACAACATTTACAGTTATAGAAAAACATGAAATTTTGTAAGAGAGATGAAAAAAGGACCCTGAAGCAGGGCAGGGCTACAAAACTGCCTTTTAAGCTCAGGCATAAATTAGATCAAACTGGAGTTAGGAAACCCTAACCCTAGCCAACGTTAGGTTACAAAAGAGTAGAGAGAAGAAGGAGATCAGATTGACTGATCTGATTTGCATTCATTATAGCCTTTGAGAATGTCCTCTGTAGCATGAGGAAAAGCAAAATCCATAGATGAGGGGAAATATCTACACACAAGGCATCACTATGGCATCTACAGGTTGAAGAAGTCTCCATTCCATATTGAATAAGCATGTTTGGTAGAGGAAAACCTTTGGAAAACACCTATAGATGCATGGGAGGGACAATCATCTCCTGAAAACTAGGAGAAATCTACATTGGGATGGCATTTGAAAAAGGCCTTCAGACCTGTAAGTCCTTTATCTGCAATAAAGAGCCACTAGTGGCTTCTGGATATAGCCCTCAAGGTCACTTCTAGAGTAATGAAAGAGCCCTCTAGAGTGGGTGAATCAATCCTGGTTATATTTGTCCACCAACTGAACAGAATACGGTCCTTGACTGCTTGGTCGCCAACTACCTTGCACAGGGGGAATTGAATTCCAACGACCACCGAGAAAATTGAATTTTGGCCCTTGGATCCTCCATATTGCACAAAAAATCAATGCATGAGATCCAACTATATAGCCTTCAAAAGCCTCAACCTAGGTTTAAAACACAGTCATTCAATTAGGCTTTATGAAGATCTGACAATTGTAGATGATTGACATGGTACCATGAGCCCATGCTTCCTTCTGCTACATGACCATTGAGAAATCCTATTACTATGCAGGATGGTGGGGAATTCCCTTGTCATATGGTTTTCTTACTCTACACGGTCTCACTACCTCCACAAAATTCCTCGCGAGATAGCAGGGACAACCTCCCTTGTCGATTTCCAAATCAATAGATCCCTAAACCCTAAGGATTTATCCACGTTCCTATCAATAGGTCTAAAGCTAGATCTTTCCAATGAACGCAATTCAATTACACGACTAAAATCTCCTGCACTTTCACTCTGCAAGACCAAGGTGAGTAGACCTTAACAATGCTTAATGATTTTCAAACTTACTTATTGGTTATCATTGTTATATAAAGAATACACCTTAATGGAAATGTACCAAGGAAAGGAAGCTAAACCTTTAACTTTGGCCACAACCTTGGTTTATACTTCATACGCTTGTATTGAGATTGGCCATCTAAGATAAAACTACTCCTATTACAAATATATAAAAGATGAAATTGTTGGAATACAATTAATCCAATAACACTAAGCGTGGGGGTGAATTAGTGTTCTGTTGGTAATACAAGATTTTAAATTTTTATAACATACACATATAAACCAGTAAATGAAGAAACATATAACATGAAGTAAATAAACCAGCCACATGAATGAACACCATAACACACTGAATTTATATGTGGAAAACCTCAAAAAGGAAAAACCATGATGGGATTTGTGACCCATGATATCAATTCACTGGCCATATGAAAGATATTACATAGCATAATCGCCTACACTTGTAGGATGGTACACTGTCTAGAGCACACTACTCAACACAAAAGAGTCTCACTAACTACAAGCTTCTGCTAAGATAAAACGGTAATGGTGAATTCACAAAATGCATCTGCAATGCCAAAAAGAGTTCTGGTTATAGCTTTGTTCTGTTTCGGTTCATAAACCCTTAACCCTTTTACCAATATCTCCTTTCTTCCAAGAGCGCTTGACAAACCATCTACTGATTATTACATGATATAACATTCACATACAAATGACCTACATACATATCCTTCACATTACATGGTTCTCCTACCTTGTCATATATTAAAATGACCTAATAGACTATCTTATATACCCTCTACAAACAATATGCCTTATGTCATCCCTATACAATAATTACAAAATGATTTTACAAATAAAACCTTTCAGATCCAAACTGATGTCGGCTTCACTGAAGTGTTGGATGTCGATGCTGGTGTCGGTGATGACCCTGATTACTCCAATGTTGATATATATCGGTGTATGCCTCCAAATGTTGGTATCTGCCAGTATATGCCTTCAAGAGAATCTTGTTGCCATCAGTGACAACATATGAATCCATGAGTGTCTATTGCCAACAATCTCCTCCTTTGGCATTGATGGTAGCATTCATGTGAAAAATGGATTCCCTATTAGTTTAACTGAAACATGCTCCCTTGAACTGATTGAATCTGTCTGATATCCTCTCCCATATACATATTTTTCACATAATACACACTCCCCCTTTGGCATCAATGCCAAAGACCAGTGAAAGAATCAAAAGAATTTTTACAGATTACTTTATCGGAGCTTGACTAATTTCAAGATTTCTGGGTAAGCTTTCTCTAGCAACTGTATATACGTATCCCAACTAGTTTTGAATGTTCCAAATATGGATACAAGTCCACTCAGTAAATGTGCAAGTGTTTCTTTCTCAGTGACTTTTTTCAGTGTGTCCTTCGCAAGCATATCCATACATTCCTTCTTATGTACACCAATTGAATCCAATCTTGGACTCACCAAACCTCTAAGACTCCTTTCTCTCTGAATAATCTTGTCTCTTTCCTTTTCAAAAGAAAAAACTTGGTTTTCCAAAGTCAAAAAATTTCCATCAATAGATGTTGTAAGTGAAGTTAATCCATCAAAAGAATTAGAAATATTAGCAATTTGTTCATGTAACTCCTTTATCTTCTTATCTACATTTGTTGTAAGAATTTCTATATTACAACAGACCCTATAAATGTTAGTACACTATTTCAAAGAATTTTCAATAAGTATAAGTTTCTCTTCAATCTTCCTCTCCTTTGTCTCAATAATTTGGTCAAAAGAAGCTTTCTTGGCTAGAGTAAATCTTTCATGTTCTTTCCTATCGGAAATCTGTTGTAATGATTGAAAGTTTTTAGATATGTGCTTTGTCAATGCCTTAAGCTTGTCAGAAGGGCTTGCTTCATTTTCAATCATACAATCAAGAATCAATCTATGCAAAATTGTTATTGACTGATCTATTATTCCTTTGTCTATAGATCCTTCCTTCATTAGCTTTTGAGTAGACATCATCATTAGCTATGTGGGACTCATCTTTGTGATTGATTTCTTCTCAACTTGAGAAGTGTTAATTGCTAAAAGTTTTGTTGGGGAATCAACAGCCGGTATGGTATTGGGTGTCTTATCAGTCTCATTTTCCTTATCCTCTCTTGATGTATCCCTTTTCTCATCCTCTTTTGCAGTGATGACTTTTCCACTGGGTGCAATATTTGTTATTGCCAAGACCAATGATTGCATCTTTGATCTGCATGCCTATCGGTATATCATGAGCCCAATGTTTCTTTCCTAAACCTAGTAGCTCATCCATGAAATATAACATCAAGTAGACAATAAGATAGCCAAACCGGAAAGGTCCTTTCTTAACACCTTTGATCTTGGAAAGATTTAACATCAATTCACTTCTTAACCATTCACACAAATCATACTTTCCATTATTCTTTATCATTTGATATGCAACATGGATATAGGAACTAGAAACAGAGTTCAATCGACTTGATTGAGTTACCTTGTAGATGATGATCATGCTAGAAATTTTTACATTTGTATCTTTGATGGTGCTAACCCTCATTGATCTTCCATAATGGGTTGCATCGGTGAGCTTCTCAACTATAGTGTTGGAGATCTTCTTTCTTGGTTCTTGTCCAACTTTGGGTAAGTCGGTGACCGCCTGAATTGCTTCTTTGGTGATCATGTGAGGTCGATCCAGCCAAATGAATTCATTATGGACCATTCTCAAAACATATCTAATTACTTCCTCCTTGAATTCTGGTATGTACAGGATTCCAGTTAACCCTAGGTCTTCAATGATTTGATATTTCAGCATGATTGTTCTAGACCTGCCTAGTATCTTAGATTGGTACATTCCCTTGATTTCCTCAGTGCCTAAATCCTCCAAGGTGCAGTGAATATAGGCCCTGACATCTTCCACACAAACTACTATTGTCATTGTGTTGTCATTGATGTCAACCGGTATGGGATGACCACCGGTAGAAGAGTTGTATGTGCAACATTGTTGTGAAGGAGTACAGGATGTGATATCTTGGATATCAATTATGCTGCAGAACACTGGTAAAGGTAAGGAATATGACCTCAGGAGTCATTAGTACACAAGTTAGTGTCTGACTTGTATGATGAGATAGAGAGGTGTTTGAGTGGTTGTTTGTGATGAAGAGGCAGAATGTTATCTAAATCACATCCACACCGGAAGAGGATGCAGTCATCTTCAGAAGCAATGACCAATAGTGAGTGTGTACACACTAGATCACATGTGCCTATTTGAAGATATGTTGCACAAACAGGGAACTCACATGAGCAGATGACAAGGTGTTACTTCACCAAGTAAGTGAATCTTATCTCCTATGTATTGAGTGCATTATATTTTGGTGAGATAAGAGTAAAGAGATAAAGGCAAGTACTTGAAGGATCACACTAGATCCACTGGTAAATTGAGGGAATGCCTTAAGTGCTTGAAATTAGGTTATGCACTGGACCGACAGAGAAGGCATGTTGAAGAAGAGTGATGTGTTTGTCATTTAGACAAACTAGCTGAGTAGATACAGTTAGAGGAGAATGGTCCGACTGATGGAGTCTAGTGAATGTTGATGACTGGTGTCAGCATGAGTGATAATTGGTATGTAAACCCATTAGTAATATGAGCAAGGTGCAGATGCAGATGACTCTCCACCTTGGGGAAATGAGCAAATGAGATTGCTCAAGAAAGACATGTCTGACGACCGGTCAAGGTGTTCCACCCATAGTTCAACAGAATGCAGACATGATGAGGTTACCGGTGCAGTGTGTGATACCGGTAGGGTTAGAAAACCAGTAGGAAAGAGGAACTGGTAGAGTGGCTGGTCGGTGATCCTTTCTGGACCAACATGAAATGCCAAGCTAGCAGTTGGTCTATATGGATGCCACATGGAGTCAACATGGAGAACTTGCATTTGGATAAAGATGGAATGTACATCAACAGGGTTGCTGCAAGGTTGGTCAAATTTAATGAAAGGTCACACAAATCACGTGACATGCTGTAGAGATATTGCAGGGGTTTGAGGCTCGAGGTCTGGAAGACAGCTACAAGTCATCTAAGATATATTAGAAGATCAAGGTGATGGAGGAAATAGCATGACAAATCTTTCATGTTTGACCAAGAGATCATCTATTAGGGTAAAAAGAAAGTCGCCAGAGATGAAAGGCGTGATCTAGGAGATGCGTAAATGGTGGAGTCGTGTAGATTGACAGTCTGAAAGATCAGATTAGACAAGATTCGATAAGATCTGATTGGATTTGGTTTGCCTTGAGGATGGTGAGGAAACCCTAACCGCCCAAATTTTGAATTGGGTTTTAGCGAGAAGTCCGGGGTATAAGTGTGAAGGCCAAAGAGATTATTTGTTGCTGCAGAATAGAAGAATATTGTGCGATTGCAAAGTGAAAGACTTTTGCAAGTAAGAGAAAATAAGCCAAGTTCTCAACAAGCATCTATGAAGAGAGTGGGAGTGAGAGACAACCTGGTTGAAGCATTCAACTAATTGGACAGAAGAATTGGTAGTGTTCATACCGGTAGAGCAGAAGTGAAGGAGGCTACATCGAAGATAAACAGACAACCGACAAAGAGTAGAATCGGTGAAGAGCAGAGTAGTGAGGAGGAAATACAGTGAGAGCAATACAGAAGAGAGATAAACTGGTAGGGCTTACCAGCAATGAAGTAGTAGGTGAAGAGCAGCAGAGAAGTGAGTCGGTGAAGCAAAGAAGGTATCTCACCGATAGAGTAATATATATATATATATATATATATATATATAATGGTTGCAAGATTCACTTGTAACAAGATAACTACTTATGTATTTGATGTTTACATTGTGAACACTGAGTTGTAGCTTGATGCAGGGGTTGTAGCTCCTTGGGTTGGTGCCCTAAAGGTAGGGGTTGTAGCTCCTTGGGTTGGTGCCCTAAAGTCAGGGGTTGGTTCTCCTTAGGTTGGTGCCCTAAACTTTGTAACTGTGTTTTATTGTGAGGTTGGATTGGAGCAGTAGACTCTAGCAACATTGCTCACCAAGGTTTTTCCCATCTTGGGTTTTCCTCGTATATGTTGGTGTTTTGTGATGTCCCCTTGTGAGTATGTTTGCATTTGAGTTAGTCTACTCCTTAACCGGTAAGTCTGCATTGAGTTAAATCTATCAACTAGTATGCTCACATAGGATTGCAAAAGGGAAAGAGATTTGAGAACCACTGATTCACCCCCTCCCCCTCTCAGTGGTGCATTGTGTCTAACAACTACGCCATCGAGAACCCTCGAAAATGCACCAGTAGAGTCTTCCTTCATTGAAATTTGAGGAACTTCCTTGAAAACAGGTCTAAGCCTATCCTTAACCTCAACAATAGTGGGATTCATAATGAAAGTAGGAGCAGATGATGATTTGGATGCCATTTCAAAGAAATACCTGGATAATAGTCATCGGTTGAAAGATCTTGATTACTTCTTAGATAACTCCTGGAAATCCTTTGGAATGCCTTTTCTCGCTCTTGATTGCCTATGATTTGTCTTTGCTTCTCTCTGGTTTGCTTGAGTGCTGGGTGAGTGAAAATGAGTCCATTTTCCCTTTTTATTAGTGAGTAAACCCTAATTCATCACTGTCATAAATGCTTACCAGTGCGCCCTGTCGGATGTTGGTTTCATAGTTTTATGTCAGATAAACCTCCATCAATGATAAATACCACTCTCCAGATCTCTTTCTAGATCTCTTCTGGGGAATGCAAGATTTGCAATGAATTTTCCAACCCCTAAGGTGTATGCCTCAGTTACCAGTTGAATTTCCTGTCAGTGCAAGAATGCTCTGTTCTACCGGTGGAGTTAATGGTGCAGTTATCAATGTAGTTGCATCTCCACTTGGTTCTTTAGATTTTCTAACCCATCTCTTGGTTTGATCTTGTTGTATTTCATCTACCTTCTTCTTTCCTTTCTCATTTTCTTTATCATTGCTAACCAGTTTAGTCTTGCTTCTGTAGTACTTAGCAATATGACCTATTTTGTTGCATGCATAACATGTAACATTATTATTTTGAATTTATTTAACATATCTGGTGTCATTCCTTGACCTACATTGATTAGCCAAATGTCCAAACTTTCCACATGCATGACATTTAATATTCATTCTGCAATCTTCTGACTTATGACCATATTTATTGCAATTTGTGCATTGACCGAGAACTAAATTGTAGTTTTGATTTTCTCTATTTCTACATTGTCTAGCCATATGCCCAAATTTATTACAAACAAAGTATCTACCATTGAATTTGTAAGCATTAGATTGCCTTGCCGATTTTCTCTAGTCTGATGAGTTCTACACACCGGTTGACTGATCTTCATTTGTAGTACTGGAGCTTTCACCTTGTACAAATCCAAGTCCTCTAGAATCTTCACTCTACCTTTGTCTTTTCAATAAATCATCCAAATGTGTAGCACTAATCCTGAATTTTTCTTTATACTCACTTGTAGTGGTCAGATCATCTCTTAGAGTCATTATTTTTCTCTCTAGCTCTTGTTCATTATTCTGGGATTGTACCAAATCAGTTCTCAATAGATTATTCTCATGAGCCAATCTGCCACATTCTTCAAATTTGTTCTTCAAAGATATAGCAAGATTTTCTTCCTTATTATTTTTGTTCTCATTATCTTTTGACATCCTCATAGTCAAGTCTTGCATTTCATTTTTCATGAGCATGTTTTCTTGACTCAATTTTTGACATTGTTCCTTAAGTGCATTTTTCTCTTCATCGTCCTAGTTTTGCAAAAGTTCCTTCCTCCTCGCTTGAGCTGATGATAACCTTTCTGGCGGAGCAAGAATGAATTCATTAGCAAAATTCAATTCATCTTGCAGCTTTAAGTTCTTCAACCTTTCAGCATCATAATCCTCAAGTTCCATCTCAAGTTGCTTCTCCATAGCCATGTTCAATGATTCTAGTTTCAGGATCTTCCTCAAGCTGTTAAACTTCCTCTGAGATACTAGGCTTTGATACCAATTGTTGGAATACAATGAATCCAAGAACACTAATAGGGGGGTGAATCAGTGTTCTGCCAGTAATACAAGATTTTAACTTTTTATAACATACACATATAAACTGGTAAATGAAGAAACATATAACATGAAGTAAATAAACCAACCACATGAATGAACACCATAACACACTTAATTTATACATGGAAAATCTCAAAGAGGAAAAACCACAGTGGGATTTGTGACCCACAATATCAATTCACTGGCCATATGAAAGATATTACATAGCATGGGGGCATGCACTTGCAGGAAGGCAAACTGCCTAGAGCGCACTACTCAACACAAAAGATTCTCACTGACTACAAGCTTCTGCTGAGATAAAATAGTAATGGTGAACTCACAAAATGCATCTGCAATGCCAAAAAGAGTTTCGGTTATAGCTTTGTTCTATACTGGTTCATAAAACCTTAACCCTTTTATCGGTATCTCCTTTCCTCCAAGAATGCTTTACAACCATCTACTGATCATTGCATGATATAACATTTGCATACAAATGACCTACATACATATCCTTCACATTACACAGTTCTCCTACCTTGTCATATATTAAAATGACCTAATAGATTGTCTTATATACCCTCTACAAACAATATACCTTATGTCGGCTTACAATACAAAAGATATTCAATGTCAGCCCTATACAATAATTACAAACTGATTTTACAAATAAAACCTTTCAGATCCAAACTGATGTTGGCTTCACTGAAGTGTTGGATGTTGGTGTCAGTGTTGGTGATGACCCTGATTACTCCAATTTTGGTATCTGTCGATGTATGCCTCCAAATGTTGGTATCTGTCAGTATATGCCTTCAAGAGAATCTTGTTGCCATCAATGACAACATATGAATCCAATGAGTGTCAATTGCCAACAGAAATAAGAATATAAAAGGTGAAATAAGAATAATTCTGAAAGCTAAAACTTGATCAGTGCCTTGCCTAGGGTGAACAGAGTCCAATCTGTAGAACATCATCACTTCAAAATGAAACACCCTCAATGCCCATTTAAACATATTATAACTTGCATAATTTGTTTGGAAAACCATAACTAAATGACCAATACCTTCCAATTAAACACATATTGTAGTAATTTGAAAATGGAATTTTAGTCTTTCTTTGAAAGAGATCCACATTCAACTACACATTCCTACTGGAGGAAGATAAACTTATATATCATTGATATAAAACCTCATACAACACATGGATAGAAAATATGACGCAATCAAAGAATGATCTTCATTTCATTAATCATCAAAAACAAGAGTTTACATTTAGGTGGACATCTATAAAAAGGAAATGTTCATGTATCCTTATATTCCTCTTGGCCTATGTACATACTACTTAGCAGAGCTTTCAAAATTTGAATATCAACAACCTTCACAATGGCCCTAGATTCCATTTTATAGCACTGAGGGAGCAAAGAAGCTCTAGGCCAATTGTAACATCTATCAAAACCCTAATTACTATCATTTTACAAAATGCTACTAAGTAGCTCAAATCTTTCTTCTATATCAAATCTTCATAATCCATTAACTACAGTTAGTTGTTGAGATTTTATATGATGCCTGGAGCTACACTCTTAATGAAGTCTATCATGTAGCTTATCTGCACTCGTATCAGTTGTAGTTTTGATCAAACATCTTGAAGTTGGGTTTGATATACCTTGACTGGTAGAAAGTGGCTAAGCATTTAGATCAAAATGTCAATCTGCAAGTGGAGAAATAAATATAGTCTCACCTACTCCTCCTCAAATTGTTCTTCTTCTAAAGAACAATATTTCTTATGCCAGATATCAACATCATTTATTGGCCAAACAAAATACTACAAGCCTTGTAGCTTATTCATTTCTTCTTTTAATCTTGCAGAAGGCATAGTTACAGTTTCGAATGAAAACTTATGCTAAAGAGAATTTACATCAATAATCTTATCAATAATTAAGAGATGGGAATTTTCTTGATTTGGTTCTTTTGCCAACACATTCAGAACCTTATCTATTGTAGTTACAAAATCCTCTCTGCATCTGGTGAGATCTTTTATTTTCCCTTCATCTGTTAGATTCGGAGGAATGCCCCACTTTTGTGGGCCTCTAAACGATCCAATCTTTTATGTCAAAATTTTCTTTTCTTCCTCTATGTGGGGGAGTTCTTTAATCAATAAATTAAAATTATTCCATGTGGTCCCTACAAGTTGAGGCACCTTTGGGTCATTCTTTATTGCAAAAGGAATTCCCTTCAACTGTTGACCTCTGGGGAACCAAGTAGTCCTAAATGGTTGAAAAAATGAAATAATATTGTCAACTTGATCATCCAATTGTGATACTAAAGAATAAGAGGCATGGACCTCATCCAGATGGCCTAGGAACCTGTCTAAAATCTACAAAATTGTAGATTTTCTAATATCCAAAATCTTCTTTTCAACCTCTTCTCTTGTCTTTTGGATTTCTTATTTCATTTTTTCTAGCTCCTCAAGCCTGGGACCTACTACAAATATTGAATCCCTCATAGCTAAGTCATTTTTCAACTTAGCATTTTCAAAAAAAATCCTTTTATGATTAGCATTCAATGCTACATGTAAATCTTTAAGTTGTTCATGCCGCTTCTCCTATTCTTCCATAAATAACTTATCAAAATGTGTAGCATGCATAGATATAGTAGCTGCCTTTGATGCAATTGTATTAGCTAGAGTCCTGATTACTGCTTCACCTGTTTATGCTCCATTCCTTTCAAAACATCAAGCTTGTCTTTTATAGGAGCTTTGGACCATATAGAAAAGGCAGTTATGCTCAGGTTAACTCCAAACCCATGCTCTAGTCCAAATTCATGTGCATATATTGGGTCTTCTTGCCTCATTATTTGATCTAGGACAAATAATTTTCATTGTCCCATCCTAGTACCAGGAGAATGTTGCTCTTCTTCACTAATTATCTCCCTTCTTTAGGAGTGCATTTCATACTACTCTTATCAACTTCAAATATATCCTTGAGTTTCTCCCATAGCCAAAAAGATTTAAACTCATCTATAGTAACAAAATTGTCATCATACATGAAAATTTTAGAGGAAATAACCCTCTCATCTGTGACATCGTCTTCAAGGATTACACCTAGGGTGATTGCCTTGTCCAAATCAACCAAAACTTCTGCAACTTCATCTTCTCTGAATACACCATGGGGAGGGGATGGTGTGGCACATTGGTGCCATCCTCTTCTACTGTAATATCAACAAAGTTAGAGATTTTTGCTTTCCCCTTTTCCACTTTCTTGATTATTTTGGGAGCTAGCTGCTCTACCCCTTGTGGTCCCTATTGTGGTGCATCCTTTGAAGATTCTCCCCTCAAAAATTATTTTCCCTTATATATAGCTAGGGGGCCAAATGTGGGCCTTTCTTCTTCTACTCTACCAAGTTGTTTGACTTGCCTCTAAGCCAACTCATCTTCAATCAATTTGTCAAACATTTGACTTTGTAAAACATCCTAACAAAGTCACTGTGGATGTTGGCATAAAATCTATGGAATTCAAGGTCCTCCTCTGTCCTCTCTCTTTCCAATTTGCTTAAATAATTTTATTTCCTCCTTCTTTGCAATGCTTCAAAGGGATAAGCATTTTTCATCAAGTCTTCCCTTTCATCAAAATGGTGAGTGAATCCCCTAACCCTCAACTTATTTGTTCTTACATCACTTATGCAGCCTTTAGGGTCATAGTGCCTTCCTTGAACCACCTTGAGTGTGTAATTATTTACCAGGAATTCTTGCACTTTATCAAGGGTGTCACAACCTACATTGAACTCATTATATCTTATCCTTCAGGGGAGATGTTGCCCCTTCTTTCTTGTCCTTATTTTCTCTTTCTCCAACCACAACATTTGCCAAATAAATTCAATTAATGTTAGTCATGGTGTGACTATGATGGGCAATACATGTGGAGCTTGGTTGCATCCATAGACCCTTATTAATGTATATTTGGAATAGAAGAATAAAACCCCAAAATTATGGGTGAAGGCACCCTAAGGATTCTCTTTGCCTTCAGCCTTGACACTCTTGACCCTTAAAACTTGTATAATTTCCTTTGGGATCTTGGTTAATTTAACTCCCATCATCATTAGAATTCTCATAAAAAAGCAATAAAATAATATAAAATAATTTAAATATTTGGACCCCTTGTCCCATGTTTGGGTCCATCTCCGTACTAGATAGCTCTTATGTGTGTTTGGCTCAAAAATGTTTACCTTCAAAGACTCTTCCCATCCAAGTCTGTTCGGATAAAGAATTAAATGGCACAACAATGAATAATGTCTAAATTTTAAACCTTCCTTGAGGTTCCTTGCTTAATCAAGCCCTCATGCAAATTTTCCTAAATAATCTCAGCAAAATCATATAGCTCATTATAATCAACATGTTGGATTCTTATTGCCATCTTCATATAATCCACTAGAATCACTGTCAATCCATAGTCTTCTCCCAAAACTTGACAAAGGGCATAGTAGGTTTTTGTGAAATTGTCCTCAAAAAGAGTAAGGTCAAGGGGCTCCATCTCTGAGCTCACAAGGTAGCTCTTTCCCCCTTTATACAATTTTCTTAAAAAGAGGGGCAAAATATTCTGCCTATAAAAATCCCTCTTAGTATAGTATTCTTTCTTCAACCCGTCCTTGTTTATACTCCTAAGAGCACTCCTATCCAAATCAAAACACTCAATGATAGCCTCCTTTGACACCTCCACCAATACATGGCATGTGGTCATTTTAACTGTCATGCTTTGATGATGATAGTTCTTAGCCAATTCTCTGATCAGCATTGGCTCCACAAAAACATTAGGGACTGCCAGTTTCTGTAGATTCAGTCTCCATGGGTTTGATACTAGGATAGACTTGTCCATGTTTCCATAAAAGTTGTAAAATACATCCCGCCCTTTGTCATTGGTATAGGAATCTCTGTGTATAGACTCACTATCACCAAATGTAGCATTCATACCTTCCTACATTGTAGAGCCCTAAAACAACTCCAACAAATCCTGGTGGAGGCTTCTTCCCTCTCTTTTCTTCCTCTGTTCCATTTCCTCCAATTGTTCTTCCACTTCCTTCTCAATTTATTCTATTGTCTTTGCTAAAGCCAATGGAACTGAAACTTCTACAGTCTTCTTAGTTTGACTGAGAACTTATTCCTGTTCTGCAAAAGTCTATTTTGTTTTCTTAGGGGGCCTAGGTGTGGCCTTCTTTGCAGGGGCTTTTCTTATTAGGTCCCGGAGACAACTGAGAGGGGGGGTGAATTAGTTGTCAAATAAATTTAAACCAAAACAACTTAACCAGCTTAATGCTTAATACCGGTAGACCAGTTCAATATGCTGGTAGACAAATTTAACAATTAATTGCTATACTGGTAAGGATTAGTACATGAAACATAAAGATAAAGTCATCCATAGCACATAACACCAATATTTGTACGTGGAAACCCTATAAGGGGAAAAACCACGGTGGGAAACCTTACCCACATGTAGATGATACTACTACAGATAGTAAGTGTACATAAATGGGGTCTGCACATGCAGAAAGGCCAAGCGCCTAGAACTCACTGCTCAATCACAAAATGGGAGTCACACTGACTATAGTTGGATGGTTAAATCCAATAAGAATGTACTGCACAAAATAGCATCTTCATATGTTGGATTCAGTACCGGTGTAGTTCTAACTGTCTTCACAAAAACCCTCCTTCAATCTTCAAATGATGTCTGCATGTATAGCTCTACTTATTCTTACATATACCTTCACACAATCCTTTTTCGCATTCCACATTTGATCTTACAAATAAGATCTTACATTTATACCATAACCTAAGACCAATTTTAGTAGGTCGGCTCTACAAGATATTTACAATAAAAGCATTTTACAAACAAAACAATATCCGATGCAATAACTGATTGAACGTGTTGGCTTAATGCATTTACAACAATAATTAATCATCTCCAAAGCGTGTCATGCTGATCTAGAAAAGATAAACCTATCGGTGTATACCCTAGACCTATTTGCTGGTAATAGCAAATATGCAAATGTGAATATACCAATAACCCATTCTTCAAGACAAGATGTCAAAATGATGTTTTCGACATTACCAAGTGTTTTCCAGGTCATTCCAAGTGTCGGTGATCATTATATCCCATCGGTGTACCATATACCGGTGACTGTACAAAAGTTACTTGCTTGTCGGTGAATGTTGCTGGATCTCCAAAGTGCCAGAGTTGATAAGTGTTTAGTAGGTGTTGACATCAATGACAAAACCATACCAAAATACCAACAATCTCCCCCTATTGCATTGATGGCAACAAAAGATGGAAAAACCATCAAAGTGCCAAAAATAGAAATGCCAAATACCAAAAACCAGCAATCTCCAAAATAGAGATCATAACCAGAAATTAAAAATACAGATATAGAGAGTAATAATCTCTTCCAAACAACAATCTCTCCCCCTGGGAGCAACATGTGTTTTCCTTCTGTTTTTCCATACAAATATCTCCCCCTTTGACATTAAATGCCAAAGTTCTTACCAAGCCAAGTTCATATACAAAATACCAATCAATTTAGTATACCAACTACTCCCCCTGAGAAGTAGCTTCCCATCAAAGCCGGAATAAAGATTTCTCTGTTAATTTTGTCACTTGATGACAATCCTCAACTTCCTAAGTCTCTACCGGTGGGGGTATGACCCCAAGCTAATCTCTAAGATATTCAAAAGTCTCCTTAGGCAGAGGTTTAGTAAAGATATTTGCAATCTACTCTTTAGTATTCACATAAACCAGTTTCATTTCCTTTGCTTCAACATTTTCCCTTAGAAAATTCAGTTTGATAGAAACATGTTTGGTTTTAGAATGTAATACCAGATTTTTAGATATATCAATTGTTGCAGTGTTATCACAATAGATAGTAATAGGTTCCTTGCATTTTATCTTTATGTCTTTCAACATTTGCTTAAGCCATAGTACCTGTGTACAGTTAGTTGCTGCTACAACATATTCTGATTCTGCTGTTGATAAAGATGTACAACTTTGTTTCTTACTCAACCAAGAAACTAGTCTGTTTCCAAGAAAGAATGCTCCACCGGTGGTGCTTTATCTATCATCCACATCTCCTACCCAATTTACATCTGTGTATGCACATAATTCAAAGTTTTCATCTCTAGGATACCATAATACAAGATTTATAGTGCCTTGTAAGTATCAAAAAATTCTTTTTACTGTTGATTCATGATTTTCTATATGATTACTTTGAAATCTTGAAACAATACATACTACATTCATAATATCAGGTCTGGTTTGTATTAAATGCAGTAAACCTCCTATCATAGATTTGTATCTAGTTGGATTAACAGGTGTAGATTCATCCCTTAGTGATAGTTTGTCATTTGTAGTCATAGGTGTGCTTACCGGTTTAGAGCTCTCCATCCCAAATTTCTTCAGTAACTCTTTTAAGTACTTGGATTGACTCAAGAATATACCTTTATCAATCTGTGAAATCTGCAATCCTAAAAAGAATTTTATTTCTCCAATCATAGACATTTCAAATTCTTGCTGCATTTTAATAGAAAATTCTTTACATAATCCATCTTCTCCTCCAAAGATTATATACCAACAAATACTTCTATAACCAAGATGTCATCATTAGTCACTTTATAGTATAAATTGATGTCTACATTTCCTTTAGAAAAACCAATCTTCAAAAGATACTTATCCAATCTTTCATACCAAGCTCTTGGGGCTTGCTTCAATCCATACAAAGCTTTTCTTAACTTGCAAACCATATCTTTGTCATCTATCAAAGAAAATCCATCAGGTTGTTCAATGTGGACTTCCTCTTCAAGATCTCCATTCAGAAATGCACATTTAATATCCATTTGATGAACTTTGTAGTTCTTGTGTGCTGCAAAAGCCAAGAATAATCTGACTGCCTCTATTCTAGCTACCAGTGCAAAGGTTGCATTATAATCAATTCCTTCTTTCTAAGAATATCCCTTACACACTAGTCTTGCTTTATTTCTAATAACCTTACCATCTTCATTAAGTTTGTTTCTGAATACCCATTTGGTTCCAATTACATTTTTATCTTTACGGTGGGGAACTAATGTCCAAGTGTTATTCTTCTCAATTTGTTCTAATTCTTCTTCCATATCTTTAATCCAATGTTTATCTTCACATGCCTCATTAACAGATGATGGTTCAATTTGAGAAATAAGACATACCTCTTCATTTGCCAATCTTCCTCTTGTCATAACTCCTTTAAACTTGTTTCCAATTATTTGATCTTCAGAATGATTCAGTCTTACATTCCGAGGTGTCTTTGTTTGTTGTTGTTCCTCAGTCACTTTGGAATCCTCAGATGATACCGAGGTAACTAGATCTTCATTCTATACCGGTGGATTCAGTGTAGATTCATTTATTAAAAATTTTGTTGCCAGTTTAGAGTCTATATACCTTGAAGTTCCTCTGAACTGTTCATCAATCTTTACGTTTGTACTTTCAACAATTTTTTGCAATCTTTTGTTAAAACATCTATATGCCTTTCTTTTAGATGAATAACCAAGAAATATTCCTTCATCACTTCTAGGATCAAATTTGCCAATATACTCATCTCTTTTGATATAACATTTACTTCCAAATATTCTAAAATACTTAAGTGTAGGGGTAATATCAAACCATAGTTCATGAGGGGTCTTACCAATTTCACCTTTGATGTGAACTTTGTTGAATGTATAGATCGATGTACTGACTACCTCTCTCCAATATACATGTGGTAGGTTTGCTTCTGATAACATACTTCTTGTTGTATCCAAGATAGTTCTATTTTTCCTTTCAACAACTCCATTATGTTGTGGTGTTTGGGGTGTTGATAGCTATCTTTTGATTCCATTTGCTTCACAGAATGTATTAAATTCCTTAGATGTAAATTCTCCTCCTTGATCTGATCTTAGACATTTGATTTTACAAATAAGATCTTACATTTATACCATAACCTAAGACCAATTTTAGTAGGTCGGCTCTACAAGATATTTACAATAAAAGCATTTTACAAACAAAACAATATCTGATGCAATAACCAATTAAACATGTCGTCTTAATGCATTTACAACAATAATTAATCATCTCCAAAGCGTGTCATGCTGATCTGGAAAAGATAAACCTATCGGTGTATATCCTAGACCTATTTGCCAGTAATAGCAAATATGCAAATGTGAATATACCAATAACCCAATCTTCAAGACAAGATGTCAAAATAATGTTTTCGACATTACCAAGTGTTTTCCACGTCATTCCAAGTGTCGGTGATCATTATATCTTGTCGGTGTACCATATACCGGTGACTGTGCAAAAGTTACTTGCTTGCCAGTGAATGTTGTTGGATCTCCAAAGTGTCAAAGTTGATAAGTGTTTAGTAAGTGTTGACATCAATGATAAAACCATACCAAAATACTAACATTTCTCTTCTTGGGTTTAGAAGCCTCTTCCTACAGCCTCTCTTCTCCAATGGTTGGATTTTGGGCAGATGAGGCCTCTGTGGATGGTGCTTAAGTAGAGGGCTTTGCAGAAAGTTTCCTCCTCTTTGGGGTGGGTTTCCTAGATTTTGGAGGAGGGGTAGGGTCATCCAATGATTCATCATCGGTTGAAAATATAATTGTTTTAGTTACCCTTTTCCTTTTTGGTCTTAGGAGGGTTCTCTTTAGGTGGATCACTTGGTTCAAGCTCACAAATAGTACTAGCAGTAGTAGGAGGGGTAGGGTTAACAGTGTTGGCAATTTGGAGGAATTGATTATGTATTACATTGATGTTTTGTCATTGATGTCAACACTAGATGTTTTTCTATCCACCAGCTTCTGGTAAAGTGGTTGGACTATGATATTGATTTGGAGACCATCTTCGGTATTCTCCGATTTGGTCTGACTTGTGGTATTGGCTTGGATTGGTTATTCATCTGTTTCTGATGTGTATCACATTCATTTGGTTTGGGATTTGATGATTTGGATCCTATCATTTGTTCTAGTAAGCCTTTTGGTCATCGGTAAGGGTTTTACCAACAACGCTTTGATGAATTTGATAAGTGGTGTTGGTGTGGCTTCTAGAAGGTTATCAAGATGCTCACAATTATCTTGTTCATGTTCTACTTGATCGGTGGTGTTTCATTTGGCTTATGGTGACCTATTATAGGTTCGGTCTTATTTTGCTAGGTTATGGACCAATTTGTGTAACGTGTTGATTGATGCTCTCGATGCATCACTAGTTGGATTTATTGTTTGGATTATGTTGTTTCGGTCTTAGGGCGACTTGGTTTATCATTGGTTTGAGAGATTATGTAATGGATCTAATGTATTATCTTTTAGGTGGCCAACCTAATTGTTTAGGTCCTAGGTTGGTATAAATATGATGTTAGATCTCTTTGTAGATAGTGGTTTTATGGGATATAGGATTATCTGTGTGCGAATAATGTTGTAATTATATGTAGAGGTTTTGGTCGATCATAGGTGATCGAATTGGGTTTGTGAAAGAGGTTTAAGACCTCTGATATTGAGCTTAACCAGAACTGTACTCAAGCATAGGAGATTTTATTCTTACAATTCACTCATCCTTCTAGATTGTAGTCTGGATTTCCTTTTAGTTAGTGAGGCTTCTTTTGTGATGAGCAATGTGCTCTAGGTAGTGTGCCTTCCTACATGTGCAGGCCCCTCTTATTGTAATCACATACTTGTTGCAGAAGTATTATCTGACTCTAGGTAGGCTTCCCACAGTACTTTTTTCCTTTACCGGGTTTTCCACATACAAATCTTGGTGTCATGTGTTATGAATGGTTGGTTAATTATTCTATAATTTATGTTTATACTTAACTGTTACATATGTTATTCTAGTATTTGGTTTGTGCACTCTAATAGAAGGTTTTGTGAGCTTAAAGTTTTATAATATGTTGACAACTAATTCACCCCCCCTCTTAATTCTCCATCGATTATCTTAACAATTGGTATCAGAGCTTGGTCTTGTTTTGCAAAAGCTTAACCACTTGAGGAAGATCCTAAGGCAACTAATAATTCAATTGTATTTGTTTTCCATAGAGAAACCCCTAAGCTTGATTCAAAAAATTACAAAGTATGGAAGATTCAGATGGAGACTCAATTGAGATGTATTGGGAAAGAAATTTGGGAGATCACGGAGAAAGGATATACTCCTTATAATCCGGCATCTGGAAATCCTCCTCCGAGAAGCCTGGATAAGGACATTGAAAATTATTGTAGAGCTAGAGAAGCACTCTTGAGCACACTATCTGATTAAAAATTATGGGATTAGCTGACCAATCTAATGCAAAGTCTATATGGGATAAGTTGGAAGCTTTGAATGAAGGTGACCCTACTGTTAAAATTGCTAAACTTGATGGTTATTAGGTAAGGTATGAGAACCTGAAGATGGAAGAAGATGAAAGGATTGTTGCTTTCATGGAAAGAGTTAATGAAAATATTATGGGAATTTAGTGTTGTGGTGGATCTTTGAGTGAAGATGAGATTGTTTCTAAATTTTTGAGAGATTTTGCACCAGCTTACAAGATAAAGGCTATTGCAATTAATGAGCTGAGAACAATGGCTAAAACTTTTGTTAACCGGGATACTTTGGTTGGAAAATTGTTTGCTTTTGAGCTTGAAGAATTTGGTCCTCAAGGAGCTGCAAAGATTGAATCTACTTTTCATGCACCTACATCATAAACCGGAAAGAGTGATTGGAAAGATTTATATGCGAAGGAACTAGATGAAATGAAGAAAGAAGATGAAGAGTTTGAGCAACTAGAAGCCCTATTTGATAGGAGAGTACCTAAAGGTCCTAGTGGAAGTAAGTATGAAGGAAAATCACCTTTTAAATGTTTTACATGTAATAAGATAGGTTATTTTGCATGTAGATGTCCTGAGAGGAATTCAAGATTTGAAGAGAAGGCTAGAAGATCTTTTAGGCCTAACCATGATTATCAGAACAAGCATAAGTATAGGAGAAACAAAGATAAATCATGTTACTATGCGGATGAGGAAGGTGTAACTGATTCTGATGATGAACCGGCACAAGATTCGGTAGGTGGACCTGGTAGTGGTAAGGAATGAGTACTTTTGGCTATAACGGAAGATGCTTTGGTACTTGTTATTCAAAATGAGGAAAAGGCCCTTGCTGCTAAAATTGAAGACAAGGATGAATGGGTGATAGACAATGGTTGTTCACATCATATGACTTGAGATAAAAGAAAGTTTTTATCTTTGCAATAATTTAATGGTGGACTGGTTAGATTTGGAGATGACAAAGCATGCATGATCAGAGGAAGAGGAACTATATCATTGGATGGTAAGCATAATGTTGATAATATTTATTATGTTGAAGGTTTAAGGCATAATATTTTGAATGTAGGATAGTTGTTGGATAAGGCAATTTAATTATAGTTCAAGGATGGAAAATGCAAAATCATTAACAAATCTAGTTTGGAGATTGCAACCGATACACAAACTAAAGGTAACATCTTTCATTTGAACTCTAGTGAGAAGACATGTTTGATTGCACAAATTGATGAGTGTTGGCTATGGTATAAGAGATTGTGTCATGTGAATTTTGATTGCATTGTAAAGATTCGTTCAACTAAGGATGTTAGAGATATACCTAAGATTGTGAAGCCCTATAATCCAGTATGTAAGGAATGTAAACTGGGAAGCAAGTCATAACTTATTTTATGAGCATTCAAGATAAATCTAATGATGTTCTTGATCTTATTCATACTGATTTGTGTGGTCCTTCTAGAATAAATAGTTTTTGGGGTGATAAATATTTTATACTAATCAATTATGACTATTCTAGAATGATTTGGGCTACTTTTCTGAAGGAAGAATCTGAAGCTTTTGAAAAGTTTAAGATCTTTAAAGATAAAGTTGAGATAGAGACAGGGTTGAAGATTAAATTCTTAAGGTCATATTAGGGTGGTGAATTCACATCCGATGAATTTAACAGTTATTGTGAGAAGCATGGGATAAAGAGACAGGTGTTTGCCCCCCAGACACCTTAGCAGATTGGTGTTGTGGAAAGAAAGAATAGAACTATCTTGGATGTGGCTAGAACTATGATGATGGAAGCTAATCTACCTCATATCTATTGGAGAGAAGTTGTGAGCATGATGATATACATATTCAATAGAGTTCATATCAAACAAGACACCAGTAAGACACCTTATGAGTGATGGTTTAGTCATACACCTTTAGTTAAGTATTTCAAAATCTTTGATAGTAAATGTAATATCAAGAGAGATGATTCCATTGGAAAGTTTGATCCTAGATGTGATAAAGGGATATTTCTTGGTTATTCTAATGAAACAAAGCATATAAATGTTATAACAAGAGATTGCAAAGAATCTTGGAGAGTGCTAATGTCAAGGTGGATGAGTTGTACAAAGGATAAATAAGAACTTATGAGAGAGAACCAGAAGTGGAGATGACCATAATTGAACAGGTAGCACCTATACCGGAACAAAAAGTTGAACTAGTTACTCCGACAGTATCAAAAAATTCAACAGTGACTAAATATCAAAGCAGGGAAACCTAAAGTCAGAAGACTCCTCATTATGTAAGGTTAAATCATTCACAAGATCAGATCATTGGTGACAAGAATAAGGTTGGCAACTAATGAGGTATGTTTAATCTCTCAAGTTGAACCAGCATTAGTCATTTAAGCTTGTAAATATGAATGTTGGATGAAAGCTATGGAAGAGGAATTAGATGAGATTGAAAATAACAACACATGGACTTTAGTTCCCCGGCCTAAAAATAAGAATGTTATTGGAACTAAATGGTTTTTTAGGAACAAATTGAATGAGGATGGACAAGTTTTGAGGAATAAAGCTAGATTGGTATGTAAAGGATATTCTCATGAGGAAGGAATTGATTATGATGATACTTTTGCTCTGGTAGCTAGGATTGAAGTTGTGAGATTATTTCTTGCTTATATTGCCCATAAGAAATACAAGGTTTATCAGATGGATGTTAAATGTGCATTTTTGAATGGAGATATTGAAGAGGATGTTTATATTGAGCAAATTGATGGTTTTTCACTTTCAAATAATAAAAACATGGTTTGCAGGTTACGGAAAGTGTTATATGGATTGAAATAAGCCCCTAGAGCCTGGTATGCCAAATTGGACAAATATCTTTTGAAGCTTAGTTTCACCAAAGGTAATGCTGACAATAAATTATATTATAAGTGTTAGGAATCCCATAGATACTGAGAGGGGGTGGTGAATCAGTATCTAACTAGTAATTAGAATTTCTTAACTTAAAACATGTAGAACATATTATAACAGTGTACCGGTATGCAAGAAATAATGTACTAAATAGAATTAAGAACATCCACATGAAAAGCACACCATAACACAAGGATTTAATGAGGAAACCTGGTGTGGGAAAAACCTTGATGGGATTTGTGACCCACAATATTCACTCACTGACCAATAAGAGAATATTACTTACAATAGGGGCCTGCACATACAGGAAGGCCAACTGCCTAGAGCTCACTGCTCAATGGACAGTCTCACTAACTTACAATGTGGATTATGCAAATCCAATATCTTGTACTGCTTTACAATAGCATCTATAACGCCTAATCCAGTACTGGTTGCTGCTCTGCTTCTTACATAAACCCTTCAACCTATATTTCACATAATAGGTCTGCCTTAATATTTTGCATACATCACTTTCTTCACTTACTTCTTTTCTTGTAAAATGTCTACAATGATCTCTTTTATATATAAGAGTCATTTTACAACATGCCATGTTGGCTTACAAAGTTTTTACAATAATAAACAAAATATAATATTATAGCGTCCTAAAATTGCGACACTTTCAATTTCGACTGCATTTGGGTCTTCACGATGGCGACGCAACATTGAACCTGAATGGAGACCCCGAAACCTGCTTGTGACACCAAAAACTGCATCTTTTTGCACCTTGGCCTGATCCCTCCTTGCACCCTGCTGTCCCAGGAGGTGGGAACATGGCGCCCAGCGCCCTGGTCCCCCAAGACCATGGCGCCCAGCGCCCTGGTCCCCCAGGACCATGGCGCCCAGCGCCCTGGTCCCTGGCCCTATTTTGGGCCCGGTCTCCTTTTGGGCATCGGGTCTTGAAGTTTGCAAATTGGAAAATAATGCTTCTAGGTCGGCCTAAGGTCAGGAAAATCAGTCTCTCAACCCTAATTGACAAGTATATAAACTACATTTCCTCTCCCAAAAAAGGGAGGGAGGAAGACATATGTGTGCAAAAGGCGGAAGCGCTATTCAAACATTCAAGCATTCAAGCATTCCTTCAAGCAATTGAGTATTCTAAGTCTCCATTCAAGGCTAGGTGTTGCATTCAAGACAAGGATTCAACCATTGAAGAGGAGATCACATACAACATACAACATACAACATACATTACACCTTCGCATGTAAGAATACAAACATTCTTACAACAAGGTATCAGTACTTGTTTACATTACAAACATTTACATTTACAGCATTCTCATTTCTTGGTTAATTCCAAAACCGGGGTTTGACCTAAAGGCAAACCCCTAATCCCTAACCCCCCAATCATCCTCTCTTTTTTGTGTGTAGGTTGCAGGTACGCGGTTGTAATTGAAGATCTGGAATCCTTGTGTAGAGACGAACAGATCCCCCTTCGTTTCGCGGATTTTTCGGAGGACCGTGTGCACTCCGGGCGCCATCATCCCGTCAACTTTCACTCAAATTTGTAGAACAACACCGTCTTGACATTTTACTACTAATTCCAGGTCCGCAGCTTCATCCCGTATCCCTATCTCTATTTATAAGTGAATCTTTCTTGCTTCTACATACATTCCTAGTTCAATCATTCTATCTATATTCTTTACAAAAGAGGGTATCCTTGATGTCTTAACCCTTGAAACTCATTTAGAATCCAATCCTGCATTGTGTGGGATTGGATCTTGTGGGTTTCAACCCCTCTTTTGAATGTAAAGTCTCTCCTAAGTGAAAACCATCAACCCTAGTGACCTCCCTTCTCTCTCCTTGGAGTTGGGGAGGGGAGAACAACTAGGGTTCGATTTTTCCGCTTTAGATTTTGGTGAACCCGACGTGAACATCCTAATTCTGATTATTCATGGTTAGATCTGAAAAATTTGCTTCCTTAATTACATTTTTCATGTTTGATCTTTTTCAAATTTTAGAGGTTAATTGCATAAAAACCCTAAAATTTTCTTTTTAGTAATTGAGCTTGTGAAATGTTTAATTGTTAATGCTTGTTTCAGATCTACCCTTCTATTGCAAATTGTCAATTCATATTTGTGCTTTAATTCTGAAAATTAAGTGGTTAAGTGTCAAAACCCTAATTTTTTAAAACCCTCTTGATTCAACCTTTGACTGATAATTTCACTGATCAAAACACCTCCAAATCGGCTGTAACTTTGGATTCCGCAACAAAATCACAATATCTCTCATCCCTAAAAATTTGGAAAAAAGTTGCGAGGACCGTGTGCACCCCGAGCACCATCGTCCCCGACATTTTTTCCAAAATTTCAGGAGCTAGATCTTGCTGTATTTTTCTGCTAAAATCCAGAATTTTGGCTGATTTTATCAATTCTAACACTTTCAAAATTAAAGTCAAAGTTGGTCTAGTGATTGCTTGGATAAAGGCTTATAATCATTCAAAAATTGTTGAAATTAAAATTCATATCAAAATTGTGTTTCTTACAGTCCTAAATCTGAAAAGTGTGTTGGCATTCATTCAAAATTTCAGTGCTTTATTCAAATTTTTACAATTTGTGACTTTTGAAATTTAGTGTTTAATTGCGGCAACTTTGATTTCCGCTTTCAAATTTGAATTTTGCATGAAATTGAGTCAACTTTTAAATTTCAAAGCTTGTATTGCTTTCAGTATTCCCTCTAAAATCATAAAATTCAAAATTTCAAATTTTGCATTTTTCAACAATCTTGGTAGGGTTCAATTTTGAGATTGCAACTTTTATTTGGCCTATCTACATATCGTAAAATCACTCAATTTTTTCAGATTGGCTTTAAAATCATCATAACTTTCATCCCTGAAAATTTTGAAAAAAGTTGCGAGGACCGTGTGCACTCCGTTCGCCACGGTCCCTGACATTTTTTCCGAAATTTCGGGAGATTGTCCTGATTGTATTTAACAGCTTAAATCTAGGAGATTGGCTGATTTTATTGAAATTTGATACCTATAAAATTCAAAATCTTCTCTCTCTCTTTAGTCCATGAGTTTTACAACAATAAGCCCTACTTACACTATTCCCGTTAGACGAAGCCTTAGAATTAAGTCTTTCCAAGGTTTAATTACTGAGGAGATGGAACCTAATTTGAATGGCCTTTTTAACAAGGACATGGGTAATTCCTCTAATCCTCTTAATGATGAAGAAGCTCTCCATGAGGTTTCTGTAGAACAACTTTCGAAATTGGATAACCAATTTGATGATTTTCGACAATGGATGTCTCAAGAATACCCTGATAGTGAAGCTCTTTCCTTAATTGAGGGTCTAAAACCTATGGTTCAAAGTGATAAGAATGGAATTGATATCTTGCGTGGTATTGCACACATTGTGGATTCGAATGTGATGCCTATGAAGAGTTGTGCCGAAACTTTAGGTTATACACAACCCCCTACTCAAGTCAATCATTCTATTCCTTTGACAACTCCTATTGCTAGTATACCTACTTTTACATCAAACATAATGACTACTTTAATACAAGACATTCCTCCTATGATCACTAGTCATGGGGGCAATCCCTCTTCTTCAATCAACCCTCTTCCTTCATTCAATCCAACTTCTTCACTCATTCCTTCAATGAGTGTTCCTGTTATATCTCCACAAATGAACATGACGCAAGGGGGCAATTCATTTAACCATTCCATTCCTCCTTGTAGTGTTCCTCCTTTCCAATCATCTCCTATGACTAACTATCATAGTGTCCCACCACCTTACTCTCAATCAATACCCTCTTTCAATAACATAATACCTCCATCACAATCTAACACGTCTAATCTGAACTCTTCGACTGAAGCAACCATTAACAATCTTGCACAAACTATCTCTTCTTTACAGCAACAAATTGCCTCTATGAATCAATCTAAGTTTAGTGTGCCCACATTTGATGTTGCGAGCCCACTTTCTCTTGACATTGTTCGAGCTATCCCCCCTAAACATGTTGAAATTCCCCATTTGGAGCTTTATAATGGTAAGGGTGGTCCTCTAACACATGTTAAGACATTTCAAACAATATGTACCGATTTTGCTTATGACCAAAGGTTGCTTGCAAAACTGTTTACTAGAACATTAAGAGATAAAGCCCTACAATGGTATTGATCATTGCCTTCTTATTCTATTTCTTCTTTCAAACAACTTGCAAATGCTTTTATTCAACAATTTCAAAACAATATAAGCCCTAAAGTTACTTTGATTGATTTAATGCATTGTAAACAAGGTGTTAAAGAAAAAGTGACTGATTTCATTGGTAGATATAAGCATTTGTATGCTCAAATTTCTTTTCCAGTACCTGACAATGATATTCAAAGAATCTTTATTTCTAATTTACAAAAAGATATTAGAGAAAAACTTATGTTTTCTGAGTTTACTTCTTTCCAACAGTTGTGCGCAACTCTTCACAATTATCAACTGATTGTGAGTCAAATGGAACAAGCAAATCCTATGGCTCCGAGTGATAAGGGTGATAGTAGTCAACAACCATTTGGGAAGTTTAAACCGAACAAAGAGTCAATTAAATTCAATGAAAACATCATCAACAACAATGTGAATGCAGCATCAGGTGTGCCTCCTATTTCTAAGTTTTTCAAGAAAGAAAGAAAGTTTACTCCTTTGAATGAATCATTGCATAGTATTATGAATAAGTTATTGGAACAAAATGTGCTTACTCTTCCTCCTATAAAGCAAATAGATCCTGCAAAGATTAACTCACCCTATTTTGATAACAAATCTTTTTGTCAATTTCATCGTCATCCTGGGCATGATACTGAAAAATGTTTTGCTTTAAAGGGTAAAATTCAAGATCTGATTGATAATAATACTATCTCTGTTTCTGGTGTGAATGATAAAGGCAACACATCTTTATCTCCTCCTAACCAAAATCTTCAGATTTTTACTGATCCATTACCTTCTCATACCTCTAATGTGGTTGAGACTAATGATTCCTCTATCTCACCTAATGATCTTCTGTCTATGACTCCGAATGTGATTAACTTTGTGGAACAGCAGAAAATCCCTAAAGAACTTTCCATCACATTTGATTCCAGTGAAACTATCAGGGCACCTGATGGTCCTTTATATATAGTTGCAAAAGTCAAGAATACACCTTGCCGTGGAGTGCTTATTGATCCTTCTTGCATGGTTAATGTCATTACTAAAGAATTTCTTTTTACTTTGCAATTGAATCAAGTGATCTATGATGAAACAAATGTGGTTGTGAAACTATTTGATGCATTTTCTTCTCCTGCAATTGGTTCTATTACATTACCTATTGAGGTCCATAACAAATCCCTTGATGTGGACTTTGCTATCATTCCATCATCCGAACGATTTCGTGTGAAGCTAGGCTATCCTTGGTTATCTTCTATGAAAGCTATTGCTTCTCCTATTCATAAGCGTTTGAAATTTCCCCATAATGGTGAAGTTGTTACTGTCAATCATAGTCTCTTTAAACCAGCTGAAAGAACTTCTAGCATTCCTATTGATTATTTTTGGCCTAAACAATTTCAATCTCTTCCACCGTAGAGTGATCATCTTTTCAAATCTTATCAAAAGTGGAAAAAAGATATGATCCTATCTCTAAGGGAACCTAGAACACCCAAACTTGATATTCCTATCGTTCTTGAGAAGGAAGTTCTTCCTTTGAAAGATAAAACTAATATCTTTCCTCAAGAAGATTCCCAACCCATCCCTATGAATGTGACTATGCCTATGACTAATAAACTTCCTAAAAGTAGACCTATACCTCCTCGTCATAATGGGCTTGGTCTCCTTCCTAAACCAAATATTCCTCCTTTGTATGGACCAGTTCCTCCTCCTTCCTCTTATGGAGAGAAGAGACCTTCCTCTTCTCCTATTATTCAACCTAAGAGATCACAACCTAAACACCCAAGTGATAAGGATGAGAATATTCCTCCTCCTCAATCTTCTCAACTTCCTGCTAAGACTAGATGAAATCGTTCTGCACGTGAATGCCGATGAAAGCATCATCTTAGAGCTCAGGCAGTTGCTTCTCAAACTTTGCAATCTCCAAAAACACCTTCAGCTAGTATTATTCCATTTTCTCCTCAGCCGAAAATTGAGCCAAAATCTCCTAAACATAAGATGCATGATGGTCTTGATCCTGTGCGAGTTAAAGATCCTATTTTTGTAAATCTTGATGATGATATAGATGAAAATGTTATTCATGATGAAAATGTTATTTATGATGAAAATGTTACTCCTGTTCATTCTGATAGTGAATATGAATATGTTGATGTTGATAACCATTTATCTAACGAATTTTCTAAAGCACTTATCCTAGCTCCTAGACAAGAACAACGTGGCTTGGAACATGAACATAGCCCTTGTTTGGATCTTGTGATAACTCCATCTACTTTGTTGGATGTTCCTCCTCTAGCGTGTTTCTTGCCTTCCCGAAATGTTGATCAGCAAGATCGGGGTGTAGATGACGTGCTAGACTAGTTTCATTAGCATAGTAGACTATCTCCTCCTCTCTTGATCTCTTTTGTTATTTCTTCTATGTGTTATTCTCATTCTTCTATTTGTTGTCCTTAGTGTTGTCTACTTGAGGACGATGCAAAGCATTGAGATCTCTTTTGGTCTCTCTCATGTTGACTCAAAAGACACATGTGTTCCCTTCTTCTAGGTGACCTTCCTTGATTGGGGAATGAAGAACAATTATGCATACATACATATGATACACATGAATTATCATACAGCATACTGACCCTGAGGACAGCGAAGTCACCTTGTGCTTTGTGTTTTGTGTTTATTATCCTTGGGTTTATCTCACACTTGGGGGCTAAATCCTTGTGATAACATGCTCCTTTCCCTTCTCATTTCTTATATGTATCACTACCTTAAAGCAATCACCCCCGATGAGGCGTGTGTGATCGCTTTAACGTAGGGGGGCATACATCCCGTTCATATCTTTTCAAGATACTTGAAAGTTTCTTGGCGAACTTAGCTTTGCCTCGAAAATTTTTAGTATTTTTCTTACATGACTCATAGTGAGGGAACCTTACTACTGATAGTCATGGTTCTCCCTCATGATCTTCCCTTTTACTTTGTCAATCGAAGTCGTAAGATCCTTAGTCCACTAGGGGCTTGGTGTATCTTGCCTCCTTGACGTGGTGAAAGTTTTTCAATGTTGTTTCCTTGTACTTTACCGGAAGTATGAGCATACGCTTATACTCCCACTAAAGTGGGGGCTAAATGTAGCATCCTAAAATTGCGACACTTGCAATTTCAACTGCATTTGGGTCTTCACGATGGCGATGCAACGTTGAACCTGAATGGAGACCCCGAAACCTACTTGTGACACCAAAAACTGCATCTTTTTGCACCTTGGCCTGATCCCTCCTTGCACCCTACTATCCCGGGAGGTGGGACCATGGCGCCCAGTGCCCTGGTCCTTCAAGACTAGGGCGCCTAGTGCCCTGGTCCTTCAAGAGGTCCCCCAGGACCATGGCGCCCAGCACCCTAGTCCCTAGCCCTATTTTGGGCCCGGTCTCCTTTTGGGCATCGGGTCTTGAAGTTTGCAAATTGGAAAATAATGCTTCTAGGTCGGCCTAAGTTCAAGAAAATCAGTCTCTCAACCCTAATTGACAAGTATATAAACTACATTTCCTCTCCCAAAAAAGGGAGGGAGGAAGACATATGTGTGCAAAAGGCGGAAGCGCTATTCAAACATTCAAGCATTCAAGAATTCCTTCAAGCAATTGAGTATTCTAAGTCTCCATTCAAGGCTAGGTGTTGCATTCAAGACAAGGATTCAACCATTGAAGAGGAGATCACATACAACATACAACATACAACATACATTACACCTTCGCATGTAAGAATACAAACATTCTTACAACAAGGTATCAGTACTTGTTTACATTACAAACATTTACATTTACAGCATTCTCATTTCTTGGTTAATTCTAAAACTAGGGTTTGACCTAAAGGCAAACCCCTAATCCCTAACCCCCCAATCATCCTCTCTTTTCTATGTGTAGGTTGCAGGTACGCGGTTGTAATTGAAGATCTAGAATCCTTGTGCAGAGACAAACAGATCCCCCTTCATTTCGCAGATTTTTCGGAGGACCGTGTGCACTCCGGGTGCCATCATCCCATCAACTTTCGCTCAAATTTGCAGAACAGCACTGTCTCGACATTTTACTACTAATTCTAGGTCCGCAGCTTCATCCCGTATCCCTATCTCTGTTTATAAGTGAATCTTTCTTGCTTCTACATACATTCCTAGTTCAATCATTCTATCTATATTCTTTACAAAAGAGGGTATCCTTGATGTCTTAACCCTTGAAACTCATTTAGAATCCAATCCTGCATTGTGTGGGATTGGATCTTGTGGGTTTCAACCCCTCTTTTGAATGTAAAGTCTCTCCTAAGTGAAAACCATCAACCCTAGTGACCTCCCTTCTCTCTCCTTGGAGTTGGGGAGGGGAGAACAACTAGGGTTTGATTTTTCCGCTTTACAAATATAACAAAATCTTGTCGGCCTCTGTGCCGGTATACTTCCTTTCTTTGTGTCGGTGACGGTGTCCTGAGTGCTGGTGTAGAGTGTGATCTGATGATGTTGGTGTACTAACTTGTCAGTGTAATGCCTTGCTGGTATAATGCCTTGCCGGTGCTATAGGGTTGCAAGGTTGCCATAAATGACAAAACCTTCAATCACATACAATGTATCATTGGAGTGTGCATATGCCAACAATCTCCCCCTTTGGCATTGATGGCAACACTCATGAGAAATTCCAAAAGTGTATCAAAAAATGTGAAGTAAAAAAATGTTACCAAAAATGTGTGTGCTCCCCCTGAGCATATGATTCCTATGATGTTGAATTTTCTCATCCCACTACTCCCACTTTGGCATCAATGACAAAGGTTGTCAAGATGTCAATGGAGTTTGTAATTTCAACCTTGTAACTGGATAGTTAAAATTTGAAATAGATCCGCCAAAATCAAGTTTATACTCACCATAAACTTTTTACTATCTCTTATTGTTGTCTTTGTTCTCTTAACTGTACTGGTGAGATGTTGCAAATGCTCTGCTGGTGTTTTATGTCCCTGTATTAGTGCTTCAGATACTTCCTTCCGTAGTGATGCTAGATAGTCCAATCTTGGACTCAGTTTTAATCTTAGATGTTTTGCCTTATTCACTATTCTCTCTTTTTGTCTTTCCAATTTAAGTAATTCTTCTTCAAAATTTGTTATCTTCTCCTCAAAAATTGATAGTTTATCAGGTGAGTTAACAAAATTATTTGCAAGTTTATTGATTTCATCTTGTACCTTGCTCATCTTTTTATCTATATCTACAGTCAAAAAGTTTGTCTTACAAGTGTCTTTGTACAGAGTCTTGTACTCTTTCAATAAATTACACAATTCCGGTAGAAGTGTGTCAAAATCTCTATTACACTTCTTTATTTGCTCATCAAAGAATTTTTTCTTTTCAATTTCTACTTTATCCTTCAATGTCTCTTCCTTTATTTTCTCAATGTTTTATGTGATATATTTACGCAAGGTATCAAGTTGTCCTAAAGAATCTTTATTGTCTATATTACAGTTAGGAGCAATTACCTTCAAAATTGGTATGGTATCATCTATAGCCTTATAAGCTTGTGAGTTGTAGTATGTTATCTTTTTAATTGAATCTAATAGTACCTCAGTCACATTAGTTGATTTGTAGCTTGATGATGAACCTAGATTCTGAGTACCGCCAGTGGAAGTAACCAAGCTTGTATTGACCTCTGGTAGGTCTGTTTGTGTCTGTATTTCCTTAAGCAATGGTTTTTCTACTTCTCTAGTTGTCGGTGGCACTATTTCCTTCTGTTCCTGTTCCTATTGTTGTTCCTGTTCAGGAGCCTTTTGCTCTGTTTGTTTCTTTGTTTGTTGCATTGTCTCAGTCTGAGTCTGAGTCTCTACCTTTTTCTCTTTGTCATCTGCTAGTTTCTCCTATGTGTTATTAGTTTTCTCAGCTACCAGAGGCTCACTATCGATGTCAGTCTTATCAGTTGTATCTTTGTCTACCACAATGTTGATCTTTTGAGTATCAACATCCACAGTATATAAGACTTCAGGATTAGGATTACCATCTTCTACATCCATACTTTTAGCTGTTGGTTGATCTTTTGTAGTTGTTGTTTTTACCGGTGGAGTAATCAAAAGAGGTGGGGGTGAGTTGTCTTTAACCTTGATACTAGGTGGTCCACCAACTTTACCTTTACCCTTGTCTCTTTCTTTCTAATATACCTTTATAGGTTTGGGGTTCCTGTATTCTTCCTATTTTTCTTTTTCAACTAGGAATATATCCCATCCATTTTCTGTCTCCTCAGTCACCTCATTAACTCTTCCAACCATTAAAGCAATGTGTTGGTGTGTAGTAGAAAATACCAACCGGTTGGCTTGAGCAATTAAGTCATCAATTTCTTTGGGTGAATTCATCGGATATACAACAAGTAGCTTCTCTATCTTTATTTTCTTGTCCAGTTCTATTACTACTTGTCTTCTTGCTTCCAGTCTCTTAAATAGTTCATCTAGAATTTCATTTACTACTTCCATCAAAAATTTCTTATACATATCCATATGTAATATAACACTGTTTTCTATTTGTTCTTTTTCATTAGTTGTCAGAGTGTCATATATTTTCTCTATATTTTTCAATTTTCCTTCCTCTGTAATTTTATTTGACAGTATATCAAGAGGGGCCAAGTCCTTGTTTGTCCTCTTCTTCTTTTTGGGTGTCAGTTTCTTCTTCTTTGGTGTAGCCTTTCTTACCCGAGATCTCACTGCTTGTTGTTTTTGTCTTATCCTCCTAGGTGAGGGTGTAGTTGCCTGTGAGGGATCTCTTTTCCTTACAACTCTTTTGAAAGTTGTAGGCATGTCACTCTCCAAAGAAGTATCTACCGGTGATAGGTGAGTTTCAGGTTGTGGAGCTGCTAACTCATCCTCTGTTATACCGGTTTGTTTTAACACATCTTCTTTAATGGCCTTTGCCTGTCTGGAACCTTTTCTTACAACTGCCTCAACCTTTTTCACTCTTTTCTTGGATTGTATTTTGCTTTCAATAGTTTCTGCACTACTAAATACTTCTTCCTTAGGTTCTTTAGGGGCTTCCAGAAGTGCTTTAGCATATGTTTCAACTATATGATCATCTATTTCATAACCCATCTCTGTTACCCAAACTATCCTAGGGATGACTGCTTCTATCCAGATCTCATCCTTCTTGATTACAAAGCATATTTCATCCTTATATTTGTCAACAATCGTTTGTGATAGTCAGATTCTTTTCTTCATTTTGACCTTTAATGCTTGAAAGAAATCATGGATATTGTTTTCCTTGTCTTCTCCCATATTATTGAATAGTTCTGTTAACTGTTTGCCTACCTATATATCATATCCAAGTTCTTTGTAGCCTATACCAGGAACCTGTTTGGTTATATATAGCATCAGACATACTAGCAGATTTCCAAACCTAAAAGTTCCTTTCTTGTCCTTCTTAATCTTGCCTAAGTTGTCAATTAATTTGTCCTTTAACCACTCACATACATCAATCTTTGCATTTTCTATGACCATATCATAAGCACTCTTAATGCATAAACTTGAAACTAAATTAAGTCTATTTGCATGAGTAGCTTTATACCCTAATATCATGCTGATAAATCTCACATTAATGTCTGTTACATCATTTACTCTTAAGGACCTTTTATCAGATGCGACACTAGTTAACTGAGTAACTAGGTCATTGGAAACCTTCTTAGTTTTGTCTAGCCTTTTACCGGTGGTCAGTAACCCTGTGACAACTTTCACAGCTTCCTTAGTGATTTTGTGAATTGCATCTAGCTTGAAAAATTCACCATGTACCCTAATTAAGACTATTGAAGAGGGGAAAACAGATTTGAAGGTCAAATGATCAAAACATAACGAAATAAACATGCAGAATGCTAAAATATCATTAAAAGACCATTTCACCTTGCTATTTTACCTTCTCCTTCAGATTGAGCTTGATGAAGTGAAGGCGCCCCTTGATAATGCTCCCCTCGTTGTGTTCCTTTGATTGCTGGATGTGGATGGCTCTCCAATGTTGTGCACAAATGGAATGGATTTGAAAAATGATAAGGATGAGATGATCAAGTTGCCAAGATGATTTCCTGGGCTCAAAAGGGCAACATAAACTTACTGGATTTCAAGATGATTTGAATGAAGGGATGGAGCCCTATTTTATAGGAAGAGGAGAGGAAAATGGATGGCTAGGATGAATTTGAGATGAAGGGCTAAGATTTACTTGTGAGCTCATACAAGGTCCAAGAGAGGGTGTGGAGACCAAGAAATTTGCCTTAAAGGCATTTCATATCTCCACACTCCACAAGATGCATTGGAGGAATTAAAAATTCTCCAAAAAAGGATATCATGGGGATTGGAGGAATAAAAAGGAATTAAAAATTTCTTAGGAGAGGGGATGCCTAGAGGAATGTGTGATTTCGAAAATCTTACCTAGGAAAAGAGCATTTAAAGCTAGTGACTGTATGAAAAAGACAAAGAGTTGACTTTGTGGCTAATCATGATGATTAACTATTAATGACTCATTAGGAGAGGGATTAGAGGAAATGTTAGGTGGGATTAATATTCGTAGGATAATTTGACTAGGAGAGAGAATGAGTGGAGGGAATAAAAAATTAGAAGAATAATGTTAAGTGAGTTTAGAAAGTTTCTAGAAGAATTTATTAGGTTAATGATTAATTAAGAAGATGATTTGTAGGAATCATGTAGGTTAACTAATTAATATAAATTAATTAGTTAAGAGGAAGATTTGTGAGGATTTGATTTTTTAGAAGAATAAAGAAAGGGATTGATATATTAAATAAATCGATCACATGCTATAGTGACAATATTAATTATATTTAATTAATATTGAGGAGAATTTGAATTAACATAATTAATTAAATAATTATGTGAGGCATTAAAAATAATTAAAATAATTATTTTTAAGTGTCTACAACTATCCTAATCACATCCTTGAGGAATTCAGGAATGCTAAGGATCTTTGTAAATCCTAGGGTTTCAATGATCTTATGTTCATCTTTTACATTGTCGAATTCATCACATATCACAATTTTAAACATGGTTTTAATCTCTTCATCTCCTAGTTCCTCAATGTTATAGTGAATGTAAATTATGGGGTCTTCAACATAAACAACTCCCTTAGGAATTTGAGAAAAAGCACCTAAGGTATCATCTTTCTTTGCTACCTTGGGAACTAATTGAAATACGGGCCTATGTCTTTTTATGACTTCGACAATAGTAGGGTTTGCTATATATTCAATTGTAGAGGTGGATGCCATGATAAAATACCTTTTACTACCTTTAGGATGGATGATTTCTTGGAGTGTTCTTGCCTCTTAGCTCAGAATCTTTGCGCTCTTCGTAGGTTTGAAATCTCGATGAAATGAAATGGAGCCAAAACCTCAATTTTATAGTGTCTTTTCGCAATCTACCACATTAAATTCATGTCAGTTAAGTATTCACTTAACATTCTCTGTCGATAATAAGTAATTTCTGACTTCTTATCTCTAACCGAGGGAATAATAGCACATGTGGTCATTAGATTGCCAAACCCTCAAGGAAACTTTCTTCAATTAGATGAAGAACTTCCTACCAGTGGAGCACCACTATGTCCTATCGGTGAAGCATCACTCTGTCATGTCAGTGAAGCATTGACTGGTTCTACCGGTGGAGGAGTATTTCCAATGTTTAGATCAGCTTTTCTAATGCATTATTTTGAGAATTCTTGCTTAACCTCTTCAACTTTTTCTTTACCCTTCAAGCTAGAACTTTTGTTGTCTACCGGTGATCCTTTACATCTACAAAATTTTGCAATATGCCCAATCTTGTTACATGCATAACAAGTCACATTATTCTTCTAAATATCTTTCCCATAACCTATGCTAGTTTGTGTTCTGCATTGATTAGATAAATTTCCAAATCTTCCACAAACATAACATCTCACATTCATTCTGCAATTTTCAAAGTTGTGACCAACTTTGTTGCATTTTGAATATTGACCAGTGGGTGTGTTGATATTTTGATAATTTCTAAATCTACATTCATTTTCTCTATGACCATACTTATTACAGTTAAAGCATTTTCCATTGAATTTATAAGCATTAGGTTGTCTTACCGATTTGCTGTGGTCCTGAGTATTTACAATACCGGAGCTTTCACCAACTTCAAAGCCAATTCCAGAAGTGTCACCTTTAGGTTTTTAATTCTTCAGCAAGGTACCAAGTACCTCTAAGCTTTTCTTGAATTTTTCTTTATGTTGATTTGCAGTTTCTAGTTCTCTTTCTAAGACTTCTTTCTATCTCATCAGTTCATTTGAGTCATTCTGAGTGTGCATCAGATCTGTCTTCAACATATCATTTTCATAGCTAAGTCTTGTGTTTTCATTTGCTGCATCACTTAGTCTTTTAGTCAATTCTTCTTCATTCTTCTTCCTATCCTCAATCTCTTTACAAAATCTCATAGTCATATCCTGCATCTCATTCTTTGTGGTCATGTTCTCTTGTTTTAGCTTGCTTATCTGATCATTAAGTGATTCATTTTCATCATTCTCATTTTGCAACTTTTCACAAAGTTCTCTTCTCTTATTTCTTGCAAGAGTAAGATTCTCTTGAAGTTCCTGAATGATATCCTGAGATGCCCTTAAATCATCTTCTAGTTTGATATTTTTCAATTTCTCTGCATCATAGTCTGAGAGAGCTCCTTCAAGTTGCTTCATCAGATTTTCCATCTTTACCGGTGTCAAGATCTTCCTCAAGCCATTAGGCTTCTAAAAATAGAGGACCAGGCTCTGATACCAATTGTTAGGAATCCCATAGATACTAAGAGGGGGGGGTGAATCAATATCTAACCGATAATTAGAATTTCTTAACTTAAAACATGCAGAACATATTATAATAGTGCACCAATATGCAAGAAATAATGTAATAAACAAAATTAAGAACATCCACATGAAAAGCACACCATAACACAAGGATTTAACGAGGAAACCCGGTGTGGGAAAAACCTCGGTGGGATTTGTGACCCACAATATTCACTCATTGGCCAATAAGAGAATATTACTTACAATGGCCTGCACATGCAGGAAGGCCAACTGCCTAGAGCTCACTGCTCAATGGAAAGTTTCACTGACTTACAATGTGGATTATGCAAATCCAATATCTTGTACTGCTTTACAATAGCATCTATAATGCCTGATCCAGTACCGGTTGCTGCTCTGCTTCTTACATAAACCCTTCAACCTATATTTTGCATAATAGGTCTGCCTTAATATTTTGCATACATCACTTTCTTCACTTACTTCTTTTCTTGCAAAATGTCTACAATGATCTCTTTTATATCTAAGAGTAATTTTACAACATGCCAAGTCAGCTTACAAATTTTTTTACAATAATAAACAAAATATAATATAACAAAATCCTGTTGGCCTCTGTGCCGGTATACTTCCTTTCTTTGTGCTAGTGTCGGTGTCCTGAGTGCCGGCGTAGAGTGTGATCTGCTGATGCTGGTGCACTAACTTGTCGGTGTAATGCCTTGCCGGTATAATGCCTTGTCGGTGCCATAGGATTGCAAGGTTTCCATCAATGACAAAACCTTCAATCACATACAATGTCTCATTAGAGTGTGCATATGCCAACAATAAGATCATTGATGATGAAATATTGATTGTTAAAGCATTTGTGGATGATATCATTTTTGGAGGTGAGGATAAATTATGTATGCAATTCTCTAAAAATATGAAGAATGAATTTGAGATGTCTATGATTGGGGAGATTAAATTTTCTTAGGTTTGCAGATTACTTAGAATGATAAAGGTATTTTCATTTGTCAAACTAAGTATGCTAGAGAGTTGTTGAAGAAATTTGGTATGGAAAATTCTAAACCAGTTGGTACCCCTATAGTTACAAGTGAGAAATTGACAAAGAAAGATGTATCAGCTCCGGTAAATCCTACAAGGTACAAATCTATGATTAGAGGTTTGTTATAACTGACTCTGACTAGACCGGATATAATGAATGTTGTTTGTGTTATATCAAGATATCAAAGTGATCCTAGAGAGAATCATGAGTGTGCGGCGAAAAGGATTTTCAAGTATTTGCAAGGAACAACTGAGTATGGTTTGTGGTATCCTAAAGATTATGACTTTACACTATGTGCATATATAGATGTTGATTGGGCTGGAGATGTTGATGACCGGAAGAGCACATCTGGTGGAGCTTTCTTTCTTGGAAAGAAACGTGTTCCATAGATAAGCAAGAAGCAATCATGTACTTCTTTATCTACAGTTGAATCTGAGAATGTTGTTGTTGCTACTAACTGTACACAAGTTTTATGGATGAAGAAAATGTTGAAGGATATAAGGGTTGATTGCAATGAACCGATAGTTATTCACTGTGATAACTCTGCTACTATTAATATATCAAAGAATCCGATATTTCATTCTAAGACTAAGCACATTTCTATTAAGTATAATTTTCTGAAGGAGATGGTGGAAGCAAATGAAGCCAGACTAGTTTATGTGAACACTAAAGAGAAGATTGCAGATATCTTCACTAAATCTTTGCCTAAGGAATCATTTGAGTACTTCAGAGATAGATTGGGAGTTTCTGCACCTCTGGTAGAGACTTGAGTGATGCTAATTGGAATCAGACTAGTATGCATTTATCAGTGCTATCTTTCATTCTAGATTGATGTGTTGATGCTACTACTTAGGGGGAGTAGTCAACTGTGCAGTTTAGAGGTTTTATGATTTTTCTTTGATGTTTATGTTAGATTTCTGACATTGATGTCAAAGGGGGAGAGATATGTGAAAAGCAGAGCTTTACTATGATATCATTCTCAGGGGGGGTTTGGTTTTTGATTCAGAACTTCATTGTTATATCTTCTTGGAGAGTTTGTTGGATGTCTTCCATTGGGGGAGACTTGTTTGGCATTTTTTTGGCACTTGGATGTTTTTCATATCTAGTGTTGCCATAAATGCCAAAGGGGGAGATTGTTGTCAATTTGGAGGAATTGACTACATTTTGTATTGATGTTTTGTCATTGATGTCAACACTAGTTGTTTTGTTGTCTACAGGCTTCTGGTAGAGTGGTTGGACTATGATATTGATCTAGAGACCATATCTAGTATTCTCTAATTAAGTCTAACTTGTGGTATTGGTTTGGATTGGTTATTCATGTGTTTCTGATGCGTATCACATTCAATTGGTTCAGGATTTGATGATATGGATGCTATCATTTATTCTAGTAAGCCTTTTGGTCACTGGTAAGGGTTTTACCGGTAGCGCTTTGATGAGGATCTTTTGATGAATCTGATAAGTGGTGTTTGTGCGGCTTTTAGAAGATTATTAGGATGCTCATGGTTATCTTGTTCATGTTCCAATTGATCGGCGGTGTTTCATTTGGTTTATGGCGACCTATTATAGGTCTTGTTTTATTTTTCTAGGTTATGGACCGGTTTGTGTAACGTGTTGGTTGATGCTCTCGATGCATCACCGGTTGGATTTATTGTTTGGATTATGTTGTTTTGGTCTTCGGCCGACTTGGTTTATCATTGGTTTATGGGATTATATAACAGATATATTGTATCATCTTTTAGGTGGCTGACCTAATTGTTTAGGTCCTAGGTTGATATAAATATGATGTAAGATCTCTTTGTAGATCATGGTTTTATGGGATATAGGATTATCTGTGTGTGAATAATGTTGTAATCACAAGCTAAGGTTTTGGTCGATCATAGGTGATCGAATTGGGTTTGTGAAAGAGGTTTAAGACCTCTGGTATTGAGCTTAACCGAGACTATACTCAGGCATAGGAGATGTTATTCTTGCAGTTCACTCATCCTTCTAGATTATAGTTTGGATTTGTTTGTAGTTAGTGAGGCTCATTTTCTTATGAGCAGTGTGCTCTAGGCATTGTGACTTCCTACATGTGCAGGCCCCTCTTATTGTAATCACATACTTGTTGTAGAGGTATTATCTGACTGTGGGTAGTCTTCCCACCATGGTTTTTCCCTTTATTATGTTTTCCACATACACATATTTGTGTCATGTGTTATGGATGGTTGGTTAATTATTATGTAATTTATGTTTATGCTTAAGTGTTACATCTGCTATTTTGGTATTTGGTTTATGCATTCCTATAGAAGGTTTTGTGAGCTTAAAGTTTTATAATTTGTTGACAATTGATTCACCCCCACTCTCAGTTGTCCACTGGTTATCCTAAAAAATAGCAGGCACATTTGTAATCACATGAAAGGGGTGGACTGTAGTTAGTGGTACGACATGGGTGATTTCAGGAGCGAAGGAGCTTGTGCCCGCATCCTGTGCCTTTGAAGTAGATGAGGTGGGAGAACTAGAGGAGGATGTCATATTAACTCTTTTGAAACAAGAAAAAAGAACAATTCAAATAGATAGGATATCCCTCTATCTAGGGCAATTCACACAATTTTGTCCTAAAAATCCCCCCGAACAACAAGACACGATCTTTTAGAATGGAAATGTATGGTTTTAAAAGTTACTAGTTTTTGGGCGCAATTTGGTCACTCTAGTTGCACTGGTTCGCTCTTCAATCGCCTTGAGATCTCTCTAGTTGCTCTATGAATTATGCGTGCTTGCAAACGACCCTTGAAATTTTATTTTATGGTGCATACAATGATCACCATAAATTTATATGTGCATGGCATCTCGGGTTCGTGGCTCAAAATTTGAACTCGACCATTGATTGCATAGACAAACGATTGAGATTACCCTTTAATTGTCCTTTTACTATTGGCATGGCGTGTGATAAATCATCTTTGGCCACCTTTGAGAATTCTAAGAATTCAAAACTTCATTGTCTTTCAAGTTTTCCTCCCACGGGATAGCGGTGAGAAGTGTGTTCTTCCTTTCTGATTGTCCTGCATCACCTTCCTAAAATGGATTATTCTCCCACAAGGAAGATTCTCTTCATCATCGCTACACATCCTGTTATCCCGCAATGGAGCATCTTTCTTCTTAGGAGGACCCATCTCCCTTTATTCTTTGTATCATACTCTATCCCTGAGGGATAGCATGGGCAACTATTCCTCCCTAACCCCCTTATCCTGCATCACACTTCATAGACTTCATTTACCCTCACAAGGTAACATTCTTCCATTTTTCTCACGTTCCTTGTTGTCTTGCAAGTTTCCTTGTTCAACTAGATTCGATTCATCTTTTTTCTTCTTGTCTTCATCGCTACGGGGTGGCAGGGAATACTAAATTCCTTAGTTTTTATGTCCTATACCACATTTCTTTTTCATATCTAGACCTTGTGGGGTATGAGCTTCCCTTGATTTCCTTTGTTCCCGTTGTCCCACATGGATATTATTCTTCTATGCAAAGGAACCTTGTTTGTCACTTTTTCTATCACCACAGGATAGCGGGAAGAACATACTAGACCAACACCCCTTTCCCAAAATCACTACTTCTCTTCATCTTTTAACCTCATGGGATAGAAACTTTCATTAATCCCAACTGTTCCCACCAACCCACATGGGCATTGCATTTCAGTGAAGGACCTATTGGTGTTGTACTTTATTGTTGTTGCAAGATGGCGAGGAGTACATGCTTAATTTACCATTTCTCACCCTGCATCACCTTTTGCCAGTTCTTTTCAATCATGTGGGATGGAAAGATTATTAAAAATTCAGTCTTCCAACTACCTCGCATGGGGCACTTATACTCTCTTTTCTTTTACTCCTAGTATAACATCATTGATGGTCCAGTTGGATGGTGGGGACCATCAAACCTCTTTTGACACTTAGCCCGTAGCACATATCTTTCCTTTTGAATCCCTACAAGATAAAGATATCCTCACCTTTCTAAGAATCATGTAGGATAGCAGGGAGAACTATGTGCTTCCCACATGCTTAGCCCGCAACGTTCATGGATGCAATCTATGAGCTTTGTGGGGCAAATAATTCAACATAATTCCTTAGTTCCCACTATCCCGTAGGGTGATCCGGCTACCTTTTCACTCCATCCAAATAACACCATGCGAGGTAAGTATTTACTCTGCTACCAAGTTGATTTCTTATAGCCCGCATGGGTAAATTTCCTAGTATGAGGGTTGCACAAGATAAGCTCTGTTGTGAGCAGTAAGACTTCTCGTTGTCCTACATAGCCTGAGACCATGACTCACAACTGTTGCGGGGTAGAATCCCTTAGTGCCAAACTAAAGATCCTACTATCCCGCATGGTCAGACATATAGGGGTTGTCGCTTAAGTGAATTTTAGCACATGTGGGGACTCATAAAGGGTAAAAGGAGTCATGGCCTAGGGATATACTAGCACATTTTAAACATTGATACCTAGGCATTGAGGGAAAAATATAGAACATGAAACATAGATGTATTTTAACAACCGACCTGATAAGGAGACTAGGCACACGGGGCCGGTAAATTCATGACCATGAACCCTTCAAGTGACAAATTAAATTATGAACACCAGCTATCAACAATCAATTATAGAATATAACAGGGTCCGGGAAAATAAAATACAACAGATCAACATATTTTCAAAAACCCCTATAAAGCCCTAGATCCCTAGGCTTAAAACACATTCAAAGGGTCCCTAAAGGCAAAATTTTGACATCTCCAACATTCTTTTTGTTTTTATCCCGCAAGGCCCCCTTGGCACCTTGTCCTTGTTTGTAGGATGGCAGGGAAACATATTGTTCACTTCATTCTTACCCCATAAGGTCGTCATGACCCCTTGGAATGGCATGCAGCATGGCGGGGAAACCATCCACCCTTAGCCATGTTTACCCTGCATGGTCCCTTGTGCATCATATCCTTCCTCGTGGGGTATCGAAGAAAAGACCTCATTATTCACTTTTCTCTTTATCCCACAAGCCTTTGCCATTCAAGGCCTACCACATCGATCACCCACTAGCCCGCGAAGTAGAAAGGATCCTCCAAAAGAGTATGTAGGGAGGCAGGAGGAAAATGGCAAGTCCTCACCAACCCATGAAGCAGAAGGGAGTAGCTGAAAGACCATACAAGGAGGCAGGAGAAAAGAAAACAACTCCCACTAGCCCATGAGAAGCACTAGAGGATCCAAAAGAGACAATGTCAGCCGATGGAAAAGAACATAGAGACGGGCCCACCAATGAAAAGGAACCCTCCAGCCAGTGGACTTAAGTGATTTGACCTTCACGACCAGTCAACACAAAAATAGAATTTTGGAGCACGAATAGATGGAAAGACTCCTCTGCATGCTACCAATATAGTGCGCATAAACACATAGGTTATCCAGGTGCACATAACATGTAGGTTATGCAAAAACTTTGAATTTATCAGATTGGATCTGTAGCTAAGTTGATAGAAAAGGGTCAACAATTCAATTAAGGGTGATCACTCCTCTAGGTGCTTTTGTATTCCAATATTTGTGTGAAAGTGGTTTTAGGTCCTAATTCTACCTGATTTTATTTTCATCCAAAACACTACATAATCCACCTTCTTATCTCATGAGAATATCTAAGCATTAGAGTGTAAGTAAGTTAAGTTATGAAACAAATTCCTATACTAACCTTGAGAGGAGGGTAATGCAAAAACTTTTACAGATCTTTACAACGCTTACAAAAAATTAACAAAAATAAACATAAATAGCATGCATACCACAACACGGTGATTTACAGGGGGGAAACCCTTTTGAGAGAAAAAACACTCACTCCAAAAGATACCCAATGTATTATTAAAAAATCTACAATATATTTATAGATCAAGATTGTCACAAGAGTATTACCAATGGAGATCTAGAGGCAACTCAACAACTATTAGACTCTAATAATACATCGTGCAATACCTAGCTATAATAGAATACCTTTATAATATAGGGTTGGATTCTAGAGCAAACAAATCACACCAAATATCCACCATTTAGATATATGACCTAATGATAAATAGTCAGAATTTATAATGATAAGTTATACATAAAAAGTGGCTTTATTAACTATCAAGCATTCTAGAAGCACTTTCACAACACACAAAATGCACTAGTAGGAAAAATTGAGTGTTCATTATCCAACACTCTAAACACACTTTTCAATCATCTAAAAACACCAATACAATTTTTATTATTTTTGCAAGGTTGAGACACCATTTTCTTATCGAATTTCTCACTTGTCGAACACCTTGCAAGAGTGATGGGAGGGGTTTCAACATCATTGTTTAATCATTAGAGATCGAGAGGCCCATAAAATCTAAACACCATCTAAAATTCTCTAGGCCAACAACCTTAGTTAAATAATATGCAACATTCATCAAAGTCTCTACCTTCACCAACTTGACCCTACCATCCTCGACCATATCTCTGATAAAATGGTACTAAACATCAATGTACTTTGTCTTGGCATGAAATGTTGGGTTCTTTGCTAGGAAGATCACACTCTAACTGTCATAATAAACTGTCACTGCACCTTGTTTTATTCTAATATCTTGACACAATATCTTAAGCCAAATGACTTCTTTACAAGCATAAGTAGTTGCCATATACTCTGCTTTAGTAGTGGACAAAGCAACCATATCTTGTTGCTTACTCATCCAGCTAATTGTAGCACCGAATCAAGTAAACACATAAGAACTGGTGGATCTTCTGTTATCAACATCACTTGGACAATCTCAAGGAATCTTATCTCCTATCAAATTACCATGATAACACAAAGAATATTTTGAGGTACCCTTCAAATATTTGAAGGCTCTTTTAACTACAACCCAATTAACTCTACTAGGATTATATATATATATATATCTGAAAATAGCTCTTGGGAAATGTTTAGTCCTATGCTAATCATAGAATACATCAAACTTCCAACTACACTCTAGTAAGGAACTCTACTCATGTCTTCCATCTTTGATGGTGATGTAGGACAATCTAAAATAGGTAACTTTGTTCCAACTAAAAAGGGAACAAATAATGGTATATTGTCCTGTATGTTGAACCTCTGTAAAATTGCATTTACGTACTTACTTTGGCCTATCCATAACTTTCTATTCACTCTCTCTCTTCTAATTCCCATCCCAAAAATGTGTTTTCCTACACCAACATCTTTCATTTCAAATTTAGCAGCAAGCTAAGACTTGAGTTCCAAAATCATATATTTCCCTTTACCAATGAATAACATATCATCAACATATAATGTAATGTATAGGAAATTATCACCATCATATTTATAATAAACACTGATCTAATTTAGAATGCTCAAATCCCAAACTCAACACATGTGTTTCAAATTTTTGGTACATCCTAAGACTCTATTTGAGTCCATACAAATATTTCTTCAATTTACAAATAAAATTACTTTTACCTTTTACTATGTTGTTCTTTGGTTGTGTCATATAAATATCGTTCTCCAAATCACCATGAAGGAAAATAGTTTTCACATTCATTTTTTCAAGCTCTAAATCATAAGCCGCAACAATAGAGAGAAAAAATATAAAGGATGTCATTTTTGCAACAGGGGAAAATATCTCACCATAATCAACACCCTTAACCTAAGAGTAGCCTTTTGCAACCTATAGACACCTAAAATATTCACTCCTCTTTGTTCTCTTGTTCAAGTGCAACACAAATTTCAGGGCAACATCATCAAAATACAGGATCATGGAGGATACAAGAACAATGGAGACAAGCCTATCATGGATGTGAAGGTATAATATTTATGGTTTTATGTTTTTTTTACATTGCATGGTAGTTCTGTATTGAATTTCATTGAATGCATTTGTAGATCTAGGGTTAGGGGTTGGATTAGTTAGGGTTTATAAATATATTCAAAATTCTACATAGACACAACCAACCTTGCTTTATACTTCTCAATACCTCCATCTGAACCAATAATTTTCTTTAACACCCATTTTTGTCCAAATATTTTTCATCCTCTTTACAATGGTACAAGATCTCATGTATCATTCTTTTTCAAAGCTTCCTTTTCTTCATCCACAACAATCAACTAAGAGTCTACATCATTTATACCTCTCTTCTACAAATCTAGGTTCATCCAAATTAGTATTCAATTTAAAAATACATCTCCAATCATTAGGTGGATACCTTTCAGATGGTTGTCTATGTCTTGTAGACCTTCAAACAAGATGAGTTTGAGGTTCTTCCTACTCTTCTGAAGATTCAGAACTAGATGAGCTCTCATCAATGTCTTGCCCATCTAGAGGTCTCAATTCAACTTTTTCTGGCATACAAAAAAATTGAATCACATCTTCCTATTTAAATCTTGTATCCTTTCATGTTGTACTTGTATCCAATGAAGATACATTTCACAACCTTTTTCTCCAACTTTATTCACTTCTCGTTTGGCACATTTGCATATGCCTTGCAACCAAAAACTCTAAGATGTCTCAATGAAGGCTTATGACTTGACCATGCCTCCATAGGCATTCTATTAAAACGAGTTGAGATACCTATTAATCAGGTAGCAAGTAGTCGCAACTACTTCAGCCCAGAAATTTTGTTCTAGAGCAGCACCACTCAACATACTCATATCCTTCTCCATGAGTGTCATGTTCATTCTTTCTACAAGTCTATTCTACTGTGGAGAATACAAATTTGTTTTTCGTCTATTAATGCCATAGTCTTTATAGAATCTATCAAAATTATTAGAGAAAAATTCACCACCATTATTAGTCCTTAAACATTTTATTTTCTTTTGTGACTGCAACTCAACCATTTCTTTATATTTTTTAAATCAATTGAAAACTTCATATTTACTCTTTAGAAAATGTACCCATGTCATTCTACTAAAATTATCAATAAATGAAACCTAATATTTGGATTTTCCAATGGGAGGAACATCTACAAGACCAAACACATTGGAATGGATAAGATCCAAAACATCACAAGGGTTATGAGAACTCAAGTAAAACTAGATGCACCTTTTTTTCATAAATGCAATGCTCAGAGAAATGAAAATCAAGATTACAATCATTAAAACCTTTAACAAGGTTTTTATTTTTCAAGATTCTTAGATCCCTTTCTCCAATGTGGACAAACCTCTAGTTCCATAACATAGTTTTCTCTACAGGTAACTTTTCTTTGAAAGAATGAGTGCCCTGAGATACCAAAAAGCTATGTCCATCTGCTGAAGGTGAAACCCTCAAATTTTTGAATAAAATATCCACACATTTTCTTTTCATATAAATGTGATAACACTCAATAGCGTATGCTTCTAGCATATAAATGTGTCAAATTTGACACCTCTAGCAATCACCATAACACCTCTAACCATTTTACATCCTATGTTAGAAAAGACTAGTTGCACACCCGCATCTATCAGTTTTCTCACATATAACAAATGTTGTTTTAGTCCAAGGATATGCAACACACCCTTAGTCCTTTTCACTCTACCATTAGGAAGTCTAATTCTAAATTTACTAGAATTAACAATAGCTAAATGAGAATCATCACCCAAGTACACCTTACCTCCATCAAATTCTTCATATTAAAAAATCACTCTATTGGAATTCATATGAAAAGATGCACCTTAGTCAATTAACCATGCATCAATACCTACATGAGTGGCCAAAACTGCAACACTTGCATCACCATCTTCCTTCTTGTACTCAAAATCAAAATCAAACTTCTTATTTTTCTTCTTTTCTTCTTTGTTTGAGTATGTCAAACCAAAAACCATTTGTGTCATCATTACTGAAATAAGATATGGAATCATCATAAGCTAGTAAAAAGACATCATCATATCTTCTCTAATTATGCCCATCCTTTAAAGGTGTATCAATGATCTCAACTATTCCATCATTCACACCAGTGTCATTAGTGTCATTGGAAAGGTTTAAATGTATAATCAAGGCTGCTACCTTGTCTTTCCCTTCACACACGCACTCATCAACAATAACAACATGCATGTCCATAAAGTCTTCTTGAAACTTTTTAACATAATCCTTATGTAACAAGGTACTATCTCCATCCAAATGATCTACAATGAATCCCTTTTCATTTTTTTTGTATCTCATTGTTTCTAGCACTAGAAGAATCTTTTTTCTTAGTTTTACCTTCATTTTTCAGCACTTTACCTTAATTCAACATTTCAACTTACAAAAGAGAGGAAACCCCAAAATCAAATTAATCCAATCCATTCAATATCTAGTCCTTATCTAATTTGTGACTGAATCTAATTGATTCCCTTCCCTTTTTTGAATGTAAAGGTCCTAAGTGAAAATATTTAGTGGTTTTCATCCCTCTAATGGTGGAAACCCTAAACCAAATTTTCACCATTACAAAAGGATCAAGTACTAGATTCTTCTCTTCTTGAGATAAAATACATGTCACCAAGAAAGTCCAAAGTCATAATTATTACTTTCAATCCTTACGAAAGTGTCCTAATTTATTGTAATTCTGAGAAATGACTTTGGACTTTCTTGGAGATTTGTATTGTCTTCTAGACTTGGATTTATCATGCTTCTCATTTTTCTTGACTTCTTCCTTAGGTATTCCACAAACATTTAGAGCTTCCTTCAAACTAATGGATACCTTGATCTATATCTCTTCACCAAGCAAGGCATGCACCACATCTTCATATTTCAAAATAACATAAGTATTGCTAATAGACATAACAAGAGAATCCCATGAGTTAGGCAAAGAACAAAGCAAGATCTAACATTTCACCTCCTCATCCATCTTGACACCAATGGATGCCAATTGATCCATCAACATATCTAATTCTTCCAAGTGGTTTGTAATCCATTCACCCTTTTCCATTCTCAAGGAATATAATTTATTCCTCAAAAAAATATGATTTAATAAAGATTCAGCTTGATACATCTCACCAAGATTATTCCATAACTTCTTTACAAAGGTCTCTTCATGGACATTGATTAGAACAAATTCTACCAAGCACATTATGATTAGACCCTCGGCTTTATGATCCATAACATCATATTGAGTAGTCACCGTACGATTTGGAGGTCTTGAGACATTCACATCAATAACATTCCATAGATATCAATCTTTTAGTAGATCCTCCATCTTTAGCTTCCACATATAAAAATTACTTATAGAAAATTTTTGCACCTATATTCTCTTTGACGAAATTGCCAGCTTAAAATTCTTGCAACAAGATCAAAAATTATCTTCTACACAAGCTCTCACTATAATTTGGATTAGTTCAAAAAACCCAACAACCCACAATTAAAACCAAAGGTGATTAGGCTCTGATACTACTTGTAAGTAAGTTAAGTAGTGGAACAACTTCCTACGCTAACCTTGAGAGGAGGGTAATGCAATAAAATTTACATATATTTTAAACAACAGTTACAAGAACTTAACATAAAAAAAAAGGATGCAAACCACAACATAGTGATTTGCGTGGGGAAAACCCTTTTGGGAGAAAAACCCCACACTCCAAAAGCCACCTTATATATTATTCAAAAATCAAAAACATATTACAATGTACTTGGAGGGAAAAATTATCATGAGAGCATCACCAATAGAGATTCAAAGGCAACTCAATAGCTATCGAACTTTGATAATACATCATAATACCTAGTCGTAATACAATGCCCTTATAGTATAAGGTTGTCTTTTAAGATAAACAAGCACACAAAATATCCCCCGTTACATCTATGACCTAATGATAAAAGGTTGGGATTTATAATGATAAGATATACATAAAAGGTGGCTTTATTAACTATCAAGAATTCTATAAGCACTTCTTCAACACACATAATGCACTAGTAGGAAAAATTGAGCATTCCTTATCCAACACTTTAAATGCACTTATTCATGCATCTAAATGCACCAGTACCATTTTATTATTTTTGCAAGGTTGAGACGCCATTTTCCTAACATGGAGGATAGTTTAGATGATAGTTTTGATGGTTTTGTACCACCACTTCATACACTACTACTTTTCCCTAGTGGTCCTACATTACTATTTAGGAGGGTAAATCTTTAGCTAGTGATCCTATGGCTTCTCTTCACACTCACTTTTAATCTACTAGTACAATTCTTCTAAGTCATGCTATATCTAATTATCTATAGAGTTTTTTAGAGGCTTCAAATATTTTAGAGTGGGATCAAACTATGGATGAGGAGAATTCTTCAATGATGACGAATCACACATAGGATTCAATTTCTCTTCTTTTAGAGAGAAATATTGTTTAACACAATTGGATATATCATACCAAGTATTTAGTGAATGAAGTTATTTAATGATACAAGAGTGTCTTAATGCTAAATATTTTTTGTAGATTGAGGGTATTAACTACAAGAAATTTTCCTCTATAGCCAAAATGGATTCAATTCACCTTGTCATTTCTCTAGCTACATCTTAGCATAGGGGCTTCACTGTCTAGGCCATATTATATCATGTGCTTTCATTTTGGGGGGTTTAATATCCCAAAAATGAGGGTACAATATATAACTTATCGGTGAAAATAGGAGGGTTTTTAATTCGGGCTCTGAAAAAATGCAATATTTGGTGAAAATAGGGGGGATTTTAATTTGGGTTGTGTATTGGGAGGGGGTGATAAAAAGGGAGTTTAGGGGAAAAAAACATTAAATAGGGGGATTCTTTAGTGTGTCATGAATGCACATGATATAACCCAGGTTCACTAAGTGAAGCCCCCATGCATATTAGGGTTGGCCCATTTATCATATTAATGTGAAGAGTGCATTCTTATATGTGGTCAATGAGGAGATCTACATGGAGTATCATCCAAGATTCTTGCAATGCCCTTCCATTGTTTGTGAGCTATGATATTATTTGTATAATCTTAAGAAAACCCCTAAGGCTTAGTATGAGAAGATAGATGGTTTCTTGGTTGCATCTACCTTCACACATTACCAAGCTTATCACATAACTTATACTCAATGACATGGAGCTAATATTTTAATAATAATAGATTGTATGTAGCTAATTTGATTCTTACCAATAGATCTTTGTCCATGCTTCAATATATATATATATATATATATATATATAACATTCATTGACAAATTACTTTAACATGATAGACCTCTAGCTTCTACATTTCTTTCTTGGTCTACAAGGTTTTTAGTCTTTTGAGGGTATGAACATAAATATCAATAGAATTATTTATTTTGTTTACTTTTTCAATGTGTCTAATTATAAGATAGCTCTCACAATTTTAATTAGGTGTCACACTAATTTGCACTTGCACCACACCTAGTGTTGATGCCACTTTGTATAGATAGTTGGTAGGTAGTCTCTTGTATTTGAAATGCCTACATCTTGATATCACCTTTTCTATTCGGTTTGTCTCCCCTTTTTTCATGATCCTCACAAGCGCCACTAGAAGATAGTCAAGTACATTTTGATGTACATATTAGGAACAATATACATTTTAGCATTCACTACACACAAGGAGCTTCAAACATAGTAGGCTTCACTAACTTGGATTGGGGAAATGGTATTGAATTGTGGAAGTTCAATTTTGAGTTTTTATTTTGCCTTGTTTTTGGTTTAATTGCTTGGTCTTGCAAGAAGAAATTTTTTATTGCATTAGATCATCCACTAGGTTTGAGTATCAAGGTATAGTTCTTAGCAGTTAGGAGTATTTGTGGCTTCAACAAATTATGACAGAGTGTGGTCTATCGCCCAATAGTGCTACAATTTTTAGTGTGATAACCAGATTCTATTCACATTACACACAACCTAGTTGAGCATCAAAAGATGAAGCACATCGAGATTCAATTGCATTTCATTCAACAACTCATCCATGATGGTCATCTCTCCTTAGAATATTTGGTTGCTAAGGAGGAAGTTGCAAATATCTTGACTAAACGTTTAACATCACCTCATTGTTTTTAGTTGTGATTGATGCTCAGGGTGAAAGAAGTTTTCCTTGGGGGTCCACTTGAGTCATCATTCCCTCACATTTCATATATATTTTTAGACTTTTTACATGATATTGTCTCATTTTCTTTGATTGTGAGATATTATTTTTGTTCATGTGTACATGGTACCTCATCGAGTTTAATTTTCATAGCCCTCTTTTTATTTTTAATGCATTAGTATAGCTTCTCACCGAGTTGCACTTTTGAGGGGTGTTAGAGTAAATGGACAATTTTTTAATTAATTATTTAACTATTAGACCTCTCTTTTTACACTAGCATGCTTAATCTTGCTCAAGCCATATGTTTTTTTGTCTCAATTAATAGGATTAGGATACATGTCATGATCTAACTTATCCTCACTTTAGGTTTCACATGGGATTTAAATATCCTTTATCAAGTTTAATTCATTATACAATATATAGTTATTAATATTTTTTCTTAACTAATACAATAAATCTATTATGTTTTCTCTATTTTAATAATAAATGTTTGATTGCATGTGACATCTAAAAGCTCTAAGATTGAAGAATCAACTCCAACATTAATAAAATATTAATTTATTTTTAAAATTTAAAAATATAAAATTAAGATATGTGACCTAGAGTCATTATGAGTGGTTGAGAACTATTATAGGCTCAATTTTAGAAAATTAATCTTCATGTGGGGGAAGGGACCACATTTTGAGTGATTGTTCCATCTTTAGCGTGAAGATGAGAAACGGATGCCAAAATTTAGGGATAATTCCTTAAGACATGGAATAATAAATAAACGATCTTAGTTAACCTAAAAGTCTTATGTGAACTTGTTCACGTTTCCATATTGACTTACTCAATTTAGTTTGGTAGACCCCAAATTTCATACCAAACAATCAACTCTATTATTTATTTATTTATGAGATGAGAAAAAGTGAGTGAACGGCAATCAGATATATTCTGTATAAATATAGTTGAATAGATTGGATGCGAGCATATAAACTTTGCGTATATTTATTGATCACATGAGAGACAAGTTAGTATATTTAGTTTGGATGTATTGATTAAGCAGTATATACTACGCTATTGAGATTGAGATTGAGATTGAAATTGACACAGCGCATCCAAAGGAGTTATTTTTACATCTTTTGGAAATGGAAACAAAGAAAATGATTATGAAAGACAGAGTGGCCATCACTTTTATTTGGGTCCCATTGTAATATGATCGCTGTAACAGGTTTACAACAGTGAAAACTATGGATCGTTTAAATTGATTATTTTCATGAACTAATAGGTAAATGGGCAGTTGAAAAAGATGATGAGGAGGTTAACTTGCTTAGAAGATTATATAAAATGGTTGTTGTACAATTGATTGAATATAATTGATGAAGGTGATTTGTATGTTTCTTGATTGTGTCATCTACCAATATTCAAATATCAAATGTATGATATAAGAGATGAGGGCAAGATTGTGTACCAAGTGACTTTGATAGAATATATTCCTCTCAATCCTTGACTTTTAACCAATGTTCCACGAAGTTTATTGATTAGGGATAGGGGGACATAGGGACAGGTTTTGTGGTCTAGGGGACCAAGGGCCTAAATTTGGGGATGGTGAGGGGATGATGTGGGGACAACAATGGAGCAATGGTGGGAGGCGGTGCTGATATAAAAATAGAGGTGAATTGAAATCTTCAAGGAAAAATCTGCGATATAACATCTTTGTGAGTGCCCTACGAAATACTAGCTAGTTTTCACAAAATTATAGGTTGCAATCTGTATGTGATGACATGTGCCATATAACAAGCAACTCAGCATCCCTTGCAAAGGTAGCGGAGGTGGTGGAAGTGGTGTTGTTGGGGGACATTTCCCCCAAGTCTAAGAAACGTCCACTACTACGGACATGAGTTTCTTCTTTTGAGAGGGGAGGGGGGAGGGCGGGATGCATCCCCATGAAACACTGAAGAGATGTCAAAATAGACTCATGCTCCTATACCGATTGCGATTTCAATTTTTAAGATCCAATATAACAATAGACTCTAAAAGACAATAAAAGAAAGCTCTACGACTTGGTGAAATAATGGATCCATATAGTTGGTTTTAGAAATCCTTAACATTTGGCAAAATGCATGTCCATACTTCAATAATAAATTTAAACATGGAGAGGAAATTATGTGAGTTAAGACTAGTAAAAATAGAAGTAATATAGAAGAGCAGATCTAATGTATTAATGTACCATGATTTTAAATTTGGGATTGACTTTCTATTTGAAACAAAGAAAACATTAAGTTAAATGATTCTGTGATTGAAAAATTGATCTTATCTTGATATGTTAGGAAAAAAACAGTTCTATTTCAATGGAAATCAGTAACAAAATTAATTATCTATAAGATATAGTCTATGTGGGATAAATCCACACATTTAAACACGTGCATTAAAGTGTTTTCTAATCATTTTTTTAATAGGTATTAAAATATTATTAAACATAATTACAATAAGACATCAAAAAATCTTCAATACTTAAAATATTCTAGCATCCATTTTAATATGAAATCAAAGGCTTCACAACTCGTTTAGGGTAACATGGATTGTACATGGACAACAAAATGCCATTATGATATTGATCCCTTCGTGTCAACCTCTTTGATATGTAATTGATACTAAGAGTTGACATGTTGGTGCATCTTTATTTTCTTTACATTGAGTTCCTAATAATATTGCATTCTACACACCTAATAAGATATGCTAACTTACATAATTGTGTCAACTAATCATGTGCCTTTGATAAATATGCACTTGATTAACATTTATCTAGTCTAGATCAAGTTATACTCCTATCATGCTAGTTCATCTAGTTAGATCTACCTCTTATGTACATAAAACTTTAGTAACTAGCTCTATCCGTCATGGATGTCTATTTTTAGTTAGCTAGCATTTTTCATTCATTGCCTTGCTCTAATATGAGCATGATGTTATTTGTATTTTGTAACCAAAACATTAGGTATATTCAACTTCTCAATAATATTACTTCTTTTTTTCTTTCTTACTGTAGATGCCTAAAATTATTTAAATTAATATTTAATTAATTTAGCCTATTCACATAATTAATTATATTAATTTTGTCAGTCCTCCTCCTTCTCAAAATTAATTACATTATATTTTAATTAATTTTGTCACCTTGGCCTTTAAATTAATTTATCAAAATAGGTTTGATCAAAACTAGGTTTGCTCTCCACATTTTACACAACAAATCTCATCCATGCTTTCATCTTTCCATTTGTCTCGAAACTCCAATTTATTCATTTATTCCCCCTTCATCATCCTTATCCCTTTCACAAACTTAATTATCTAGTCCTCCTATCCATTTCGAGAGCACACCCATGTTCTTAGAACCCGCATGTCCTCTAGAGGGGGCATACCACTACCTCCTCATCAATATTCCTCACCCACCTATGACTGGGGCATCATGCTACTAGTCTTAATCTCTTTTATCCACTATTTTTTTTTTTTTGAATTAGCATCACCTCATGATGCTATATCAAAGAGGGGCAAAATGTAGACGCCTAAAATTAATTAAATTAATATTTAATTAATTTAACATTTTCACATAATTAATTATATTAATTATGCCATTCCTCCTCCTTAAAATTAATTAAATTATATTTTAATTAATTTTGTCACGTTAGCCTTATAATTAATTTATCAAAATTATTTATATCTTATTCTTTCAATGCTTAACCTGCGCCAGCGTTTCTTCTAAGATTCTAATTATCTAATTAATTTCAATTAATTAATTAATCCCTTGATTCCTACAAATCACCCTCTTAATTCCTATCATCTAGCCTAATCATGATCACCATTTTCCTCAATTTTATATTCATCCACTCATTCTTTCTCATCATGTCCCATCCTCCTAACTTTCCCACTTGCACTCTAATCCCTCAATAACCCACCCAATCACTCCTAATCATTTGCACATCTCAACTCTTTGCCATAAATGGCCTTCCCATCTCACCCTCCAACCTTAAATGCCACCCACCTTTGGTTCATTCAAGGAATGTAAAATCCCTTCAATCTCCCCATGCCCCCTCCTCCCAAGGAATTTTAAATTCTTTTTTTCTTTATTTTTTTCACACATCCTCTTATTTGGAAATTTTTATTCCTCTTGTCCTCTCCCAAGGAATTTTAAATTTCTTTCCTCTCTTTCCAAGGTACTTGGAGAACTCTTCCCATGTACTTGAGAAGTGTGGAGACAAGAAATGCCCTTATGAAAAATCTCTTAGATCTCCCACTTTGTCCTCTCAATCCTCTCCCACTTCTTTTCAGTCCTAGCCCTCCATTCATCTTTGATCTCGGTCATCCATTTTGGGTCCCTCCAATCTATAAATTGGAGTCTCCTCTCCTCACAAATCATCCACCTTTTGCACAATGTTATGTTATCCCTTTGAGATTCAAACTCAACCATAACATTCACTGTTGGTATTTTGGTATGGTTTTGTCATTGATGTCAACACCTACTAAAACACTAGCACTTTGGAGATCCAACAGCATTCACCGGCAAGCAAGTAACTATTGCACAGTTACTGGTATATGGTTCACTGGCAGGATATAATGATCACTGACACTTGGAATGGTATGGAGGACACCTGGTAATGTCGAAGACATCGTGTGGACACTTTGTTTTGAAGAATTAATCATTGGTATATTCATATTTGCATATTTGCTTTTATTGGCAAATAGGTCCAAGGTTACCTAGGGTTACACCGGCAGGTTTATCTTTTCCAGATCAGCATGGCACGCTATGGAGATGATTAATTATTGTTGTAAATGCTTTAAGCCGACATATTTAATCCGTTATTGCATCAGATATTATATTGTTTGTAAAATGTTTTATTGTAATATCTTGTAGAGCCAACCTACTAAAATTGGTCTTAGGTTATGGTATAAATGTAAGATCTTATTTGTAAGATCGAATGTGGAATGCAAAAAAGAATTGTGAGAAGGTATATGCAAGGTTAAAAAGAGCTATACACGAAGACATCATTTGAAGGTGAAGCTAGGTTTTTGTGGAAGCATATCAGCATTACACCGGTACTAAATCCAACATATGAAGATGTTATTTTGTGCAGTACATTCTTATTAGATTTAACCATCCAACTGTAGTCAGTGTGACTCCCTTTTTGTGATTGAGCAGTGAGCTTTAGGTTGTTGGCCTTTCTGCATGTGCAGACCCCATTTATGTACACTTACTATCTGCAGTAGTATCATCTTATTGTGAGTAAGGTTTCCCACATTAGTTTTTCCCCTTACAGGGTTTCCACGTACAAATATTGGTGTTATGTGTTGTGGATGACTTTGTGTTTATGTTTCATGCATTAATCTTTATCGGTATAGAAATTAACTGTTAACACTGTCTACCGGCATACTTAACTAGTTTACCAGTATTAAGCATTAAATTGGGTAAGTTGTTTTTAGGTTTGAATTTATTAGACAATTGATTCATGCACCCCCCCCCCTCCTCTTAGTTGTCTCTGGGACCTAACACTCACATTATGCCAAAATATTTTCATAGCCAATCCATACTTCATCATCCAATCACTATCCTTTTGTTGTGTATCCTGGAGAGCAATCCACATTTCCCCATCTCAAGGAGAAAATCAAGTGGAGCATTGGGTGCACACCACTTAAAGCTCAATAGGAGGAGGTGAGAAGAAGGTATAAGGTTATTTGTTCATTTTGAATAATCTTATTATATTTCATGATTTAGTTTATGTAATTAACCTTCTTCCCTATTTTTCTCTCTTCACTAACTCTTAGTTTCTTTGTATAATTCTAATTATGAAAAGTTTGTTGGTTTTATTATTCTTGGATTCATAAAATATGTCACTATTTTTACATATCATCAGAGTCAATTTTAATTAAACTCCTCCCTATTGTGAATTTCTTATTTCTCATTTCCATTCAAATAAGTGGCATGCACCTAAAAATCCTAGAATTTGTAGTACTTATTTAATTATTTACGTGTTTGTTGTATCGACATAGTTGGGGCCTCCCACTTGAGGTGGAATCATATTTCACTCGTAATTTATATTTTTATATAAGACAAGTGTTTAGCATCATGGATGTTGATCATTACAATGATGATAAATAGTAAGGTGTGTAAGGTTAATAAAAAAGAAAGATTATGATGAGAGGGAGTTAATATTGACTTGGAAAAAATCGTAGAGTATCTATAGAGACACAATATAAGTGTACTTGAGTGACTAATTTTAGTAGTAGAAATTTATAATTCGTTATCAATTAACTAAGGTTAATTTGGATGTTGGATTGTTTACATTGATATGGACACCTAAATTAGCTAGTGGCTTTCAACATATTTTTTTAGAAACTATTTTGAGAGAGAAATGATGAAAAACTTGATGATCTAATCAAAGAACATAAGAAACATATTTATACAAATGAGAGAGTAGTTATCATTTAGGGACCCCACAAACGCACATTTAATTGATAATTGTGTACCAATGTAATATGCTAGCATTGCCCCCTTATTACATTGTGCTTGTAAATGTATATCTAAAAACTCAAATTTCAGCTAGCCAAGGGACCCCCTTAAGGCTTACATTGCAAAAATTATTGATTACATAAAAATAAATACATATTTTTAAGATCTTTCTTTAAAGAAATGAATCCATAATCAAGGAGAACTCCACCAAGCTATCTCATGACCCTCATATAGGTGTAGCTTCGAGCTAAATTTTTGATTTCTCCTTTTCTCAAACTCTTGAATCATAGACACCAAATTATTGGACAACCATCCACCAACTTGTCTCTTTACCCTCATAAGAGTATAATTCTCAATCATAGTCTCATGAATTTTATAAGCAGCCGTTTGCATTGAGTTCTACAAGAAACCCTTACTTGTCTCCAAAAATCAAACTTCACAATACATGTATTCTTTAAATTCATCAACATCTACAAGAAAAACTAAAAGGAAAACAAGAAAGTAAAGCCAAAAATGATTATCCTATAAAGCACCATCTCAAAGCGAGAAACTAACTTGAGATGATGTAAATTTTTCATCCTTTGGTGCCACAAAGATGTTAGTGTGGGTTTTTATTTTCTCTTATGTTAGGGAATATTTATTTTTCCTACACATATTATGAAGCTTGCTCAGGTTATATTAGAATGGTTAGTATGATGAAACGTGGCATAATCCTACAATCATGCGTCATTCACACCCACATTTAGGTAGTTGAATATCACGCCCTCCTTTGGATTTATTAGCCACCTCCACATAGCCATTTCTTTTCTTTACCTAAGTTGGCATAACCACGTACTTGGAATTTACCAAGTAGATAAAACTCCCACCTATTTTGGGCTATTGGGAGTTATTATTCCTCTTGGTTTTATATGTCTATATTTTCTTATATAAACAACCCTCACCTCTCCTTATGTTGAACTAAAGAGAACACTATCTCAGATTATGAGTCTAGTTCAGTGATAGGAGAGTGCTAAGTTTTGTTCATCTCTGGATTCCTATCTAGCTTTCCTTTAGTCACATTGATCTTGGGTGGCTTCAAAGCTAAATCCAACATGGCATCAAAGTTAGTTATGAGTTGCAGGTTAGCAGATTTGTAGGAATCTAGAGTCATTTCATTCTTGAAAGAAAATTATAATCTATTGCATCCAATGATGGCATTGAGAATCAGAAGCACTTGAAGGAATTACAGGTTCTCGGGGGGGCCGGGGCGGGGGGCGGTTCCTATCTCTTTCTTTTTAGTACAAGTATATTGGGAGCTTCTTGGAGGATATCTGAGCACGCCATTGAGTTCAGAGCTACCAAGAAAGTCAGAATTGCCTTTTATTTCGTCCAGAGTGGACACCGGATGCAAATTTTGTGAAGTTGTGAAGCAGAGTTTCCATTAGTTGATTTGGAAGGTAACCAATATTTTGAAGCATTTTGAAGTCAAATGGATTGTGCCATCGCGTCCAAAAGGCTCAAAAATGCTTCGATTGATGTCAATTCATCGATTTTGGACACTGTCAAATTTGAGGCAATTTTTTTAGTAAGCAATTCTATAGCCCACCCGCACATGATGTGGTACGAAGAAAAACATGATACAGTACGAAGAAAAATATTTTTACTAAAATATTGCACTCAAAATATTATTATTATTTGAAAATTTGGTAAACACAATTTTTTTAAAATTGTTGTAAAATTTTATCATAAACTTGTTTTGAAAAAGGTTTTAATATTATTTAAAAATCTTCAAAAATTTCCATGGGACTGTTTTCCAAAGGTTTTATGGTGTAGCTTACGCTTATGCATTTGACCAATGCCTAAACATTCAACGTTGTGCTCCTTGAAACCCATGCAAATTGATCCGTTGTTGTGGCTTCGGGCATATTGCCTCGACCTCTGTGTTGTTTTGAAGTAGACCCTTAAGCATTCGAAGGGGAGCCTCACGTGGACCCTTTGTTGCTCAAGCCCTTTGCCTTGGGCCTCATACCATATGCATTAAGCTTTGCACCATTAATTTGCAGAACTGTTTTAAAGTCTATGTGAATTTGATCCCTATGTGCAACACCATTAAATAAGTCTATGACTTATGCTTTGGAGCCTACAACGTAGTTCTTGTGCCATATACGTTTGGCCATGCCTTAATGCTACAAACCCCGCACACACATAGGGGTTCCTAACCTGTGCGACAATAATTGCCTCTTGTGTTTAGCGAAGCTTGCATGTGTTTCCCGCAAAGAGTTTTCATTGAGGGGTTCCTAACCTGTGCAACAATAATTGCCTCTTGTGTTTAGCGAAGCTTGCATGTGTTTCCCGCAAAGAGTTTTCATTGAGGCTTGCATGTGGGGTTTAACCCCTATGTGGCCTCTCATCCATCTACAAGTTGAGCCCCATCACAGCCTGTTTGGCGTTAAAAATTTCTTCGCCTAGGGCCATTTTTGGGGTGTGCTTTGACCTCACAAGAGGTAAGGTGGAATTTGCGTGGAGATTTAGCATCTATGCCACCTCAAATTTAGTGCCACTAGTTATTTGGGTGGTGCTACTATATTTGGCCATGCTTTTGGCAAGATTATTGGAAGTTTCCTTATTTTGGTGGATATTTTAAATTATCTTGGAGGTTCTTCTATTTTGGCAGTTCACTACATTTAGTGGATATTTTGGCAAGCTAAATTTGGCAAAGCTTCAAAACTGACTAGTGGTCCTCTATATTTGGCAGCACCTCTAAATAAAGTGGTGGTTCTGTTAAATTTGGAAACATCTTTAATTTAGAAGTAGTTTGTCAAATTTGGTGAAGGTGATTTTTTTTATAATTTTTTGTGACCCCTCACCATTAGTGTTTTCTATTTTGCATTCAAATTTCAGAAGGCCTGCTCTCAGTCGTACAAAGGAGTTTTTCGATGCAATTTTTTTATTAGGGGTAAAATTTCATGCTCTTCATAGTAGTGGATTTAGCTTCTATTCAAGTAATCCCATTTTTCCAAAAAAATCAGTTTTCTCATTAGATTTGAAGGACAATCCTCATTTTTTCAACTTCAAACGTATGTAACTTTCACATACGACCTCAGATCAAGGAGCTTCTTTTTTTGAAATTTGATGTATTTGAGCACTACACATTGGTGTTATTTTGAGGTTATCATATTGAGATATTTTTTGTACTTTCAATATTTGAGTCCATATTTGGACATTATAAAACTCTAGAAAACAATTCCAGCATTGTAACACATTGATTTATAAAGTGCCACAATCATTTTTTGTTGGGGGCAATCTTGATTGAGTAAAAAACAAAGGATCTCTTTTGGTGTGTGTTTTTTATCTACTTGCTTGTTTTTCTTCTTTTCCTATTCAGATGAATCATTTTAAGGTTTTGTTGCTAACAACTCATAATTATGCAACTTGGCATCAATATGCATGGAATTCTCTAATGCAACTAGGGTATACTCCATATGTTGAGGAAAAGGTAGTTGAACCTATAGAGGATAAGGAAAAGATAAAATGGATTCTTGAACAAACTAAAGCTCTTGGATGTCTTCGTAGTTTTGTTTCCCTTGATTTAATGTTTCAAATTGAAGAATGTAAAAGTTCACATGAAGTATGGGCAAAGATAAAAACTTTGTATGGTACAAAAGATGAAGTTAGAGGCTATCTGATTGATAATGATTTGATGATCCTTGACCCAAAGAAATTTGACAACATCCAAGATTTCGAAACTAAGGTTAATGATTTGAGAGCACAATGTACAGAATGTGGTATTGAGAAAAGGAAATTCAGTTAGCTATAATATATTGAACAAACTAGGTCATGAATATGCATCTTTTGTTTCTATCTTTCATAATCACGTGATAACTATGGAACCGACCTATGTTAAGCCTTCATTTGCATTTTTTTCTAAGATGCTAATACATGAACAATAGAAGCTACTTTCTATGGGTCTTATTAAGCCATCAAAGAATCAAGCCTTGTTGGCTAATCAACCTAAGGGATAGAAAGAGTTAGGACAATCTGACAAGAAATAGAAGAATTTCAAGAAAAAGTTGCATACAAATCAACCACAAAAGAAATCATTTTCAAAAGATGAATCATCTAAGAAGGAGAAGTCTACTTGTGCATATTGCAAGAGGACTAGACATGAAGAGAATTCTTGTTACAAGAAGGATATTGATGAATTGAAACATATTCTTAAGAAGAACAACATTGATCTACGTTCAAGAATGTCTGAGTCAACTTCTTCTTCTAATTCAAAATAACCAGGATCTACTAAGGTAAAAGGTCATGCAGGTTTTGCTTCTGAAGTAGCTAAAAATAAAGGTAAGGCTCTTTGTGCTACTACAAGTTGTCAATCAAGGAGATGGCTCCTAGATTCAAGAGCTTCTCATCATATGGTTTCTACACAGTCTATGTTCTCTTCTTTTGAGCCTTGTGTTATGCCATCGATTCTAATGGGAAACAACACTTATATGACTGCGATTGGGAAATGTTGTATTGATGTTGGGGATGGCACCTTCAATGATGTGTTGTGTGTAGCTCATTTCTCAAACAATCTTCTCTCCATCTATTAGATCACTCATGGTGGAATAGGGAAGACTGTGAAATTCACACATGATTCAATCATCATTCGTGACTTGGAAAGCAGAGAGATAATTTCTACTGGGATGGTTGATCATGCATCTTAATTATATACTTTTTCAGACTTTGCACCTGATGATGATTATGATTCTTTGTATGCTAATCAAACTCCTAGTGTGAATCTTGATTTTTAGAACTTTGGTTACTTGAACTTGGGTATTCTCACATCAGATCTAGTTTTTGAACCGTGCATTCCTTCTCCTCCATCTACTGTTGCTTCTTAGGATACTTGTGTTGATGAATTCATGGCTACTTGTGATTCAATGGAACAAGATATATATCATCTTCGAGATCCAATTCCTTGGGATGACTACTTGACAAACATTATAGGTTTGTTAATGGAGTCTCATATTTCAGACTTGGGAGACACAATTCAAGATATTCATCTTCTCTTTGATGAATTTGATTCTTCTTCAGTTGTTGTGGAGGAACCTTTGAATCATCGTGTTCATTCTCCACATGATCATTCATCGCAGTTTGACATGAGTTTGGATACTTTTGAGCAACATTTGGAGAAAGAATATTTATCTTTAGAGGAGATAATGGAGTCTTTGGACCTTTTTCAACATACAACGATACTAAGTTTGGCATTTCATCTTCATTAGTGTGGCCTAGAATTCTTGATTTGATTGTGACATTTTTCGACATCGACATGGAGACACATGAGTAGTTTTCAGAGATTTTGTGCATTGTGCACTTTCTTCCTTCGTCTTCCTTTCAGGAATGGGAAGATGCTCTTCATACAACTTTGGTTTTTTTTCTTCCTAAGGGGAGGAATGGTGTTCGACGATCGTGGTCCATAATCTATATCAATGTTTGAGCATCAACTGTTGGTATAGTTTACTATTTTAAGGAAGGCTACATAGTCTTTATTATCATTTCTGTTCCAGAGGGGATTTCTTCCTTGCATGGGATTCTTTCTTGTGTTGGATTCACATCTAATTCAAACACAAACTCAGTAATAACCCTATTACACTTTATCAGTTGATGTATTAAATGAGACTTTGGAGTCCTCATCATGTGTTGCAAAGATAGTCCCAATTATTGCAATTTGAATGACACATACCCAAGCACCAATACTAAGAAGATAGATTACTTGATTAGCATGTCTTAGGGAAGATATATCAATTACTTGGCATCTTACAATACCAATTCAATTTGTATATTCTCTTACAAAATAGTTGACCTCGAAGTTGTCACTAATAGGAGGTTCATGCAAATGGCTATATAGCTATATATCTCCATTTGGAGTTTCAAGATACTCGCAATTGTTACAATTCTAAATATTCTTGAAAGGGAGCATTCATTTTGGATATTTTAGCAAATATGCAACCAATAGACCACATGTTAAAAATATTAGAATAGTGATTGGCTCCCAAGAGCACTTTAGACACTCTACACCAAAGAGTCGCAATCTCATAGATGTACTTCTTGAAAGAAATGGACACTCTTCCTAATCCAAGATTTGCAACTTTGACCAAACCCTTTTCTTTATCCATGAGAAAACTGTGAGGCTTCAAGTTTGTATGCACTACACCATGAACATAGTAGAAAAAAACTCCCTTACATATGGGCATGTGCACCAAAATGGGAGCACAAAAAAGTGGTTAAATGCCCAAACATGAGCGAAACACGATCATGGTATGAAGAAATTAAAATAGTGTGCTCATGTTATGTCTTTGATTTTTCAAGTCATAACATGAGCATGTTCTTTTAATTAAAAACTTGCTCATTTTTTACAAAATTCAAAACACTTATGTGTTTTTATGAGAGCAAAACACATACTTGTTAGTAAGAAAAATATGTATGTGTTTTCCTTCATAAAAATGCTAGCCATTTGAAATGTATTTAAACTAAAAAAACATGTACATGCAATGTTTTCATAATATGTATGGATTTTAGGTCCCTAATCTCTTTATTTTTGCACTTTGGCCTCCATTTAAATCCACCTATAATGTCAAAAACACACTTGTGTTTTTTGTTGGTATTTTGGTATGGTTTTGTCATTGATGTCAACATCTACTAAAACACTACCACTTTGGAGATCCAGCAACATTCATCGGCAAGCAAGTAACTATTGCACAGTTACTGGTATCTGGTACACCAGCAAGATATAATGATCACCGACACTTGGAATGATATGGAAAACACTTGGTAATGTCGAAGACATCGTTTGGACATCTCGTCCTAGAGTTTTATTCATTGGTATATTCATAGTTGCATATTTGCTGTTACCGGCAAATAGGTCTAGGGTTACACCGGCAGGTTTATCTTTTCCAGATCAACATGGCACGCTATGGAGATGATTAATTATTGTTGTAAATGCATTAAGCCGACATGTTCAATCGGTTATTGCATTGGATATTATATTGTAATATGTTGTAGAGCCAACCTACTAAAATTGGTCTTAGGTAATGGTATAAATGTAAGATCTTATTTGTAAGATCAAATGTGGAATGCGAAAAAGGATTGTGTGAAGGTATATGTGAGATTAAGTAGACCTATACATGCAGACATCATTTGAAGGTGAAGCTAGGTTTTAGTGAAAGCATATTAGCATTACACTGGTACTGAATCCAACATATGAAGATGCTATTTTTTGCAATACATTCTTATTGGATTTAACCATCCAACTGTAGTTAGTGTGACTCCCATTTTGTGATTGAGCAGTGAGCTCTAGGTTGTTGGCCTTTCTGCATGTGCAGACCCCATTTATGTACACTTACTATCTGTAGTAGTATCATCTAATTGTGGGTAAGGTTTCCCACCGTGGTTTTTCTCCTTACAAGGTTTCCACATACAAATATTGGTGTTATGTGTTGTGGATAACTTTGTGTTTATGTTTTATGCACTAATCCTTACCGGTATAGTAATTAACTGTTATAACTATCTACCAACATACTTAACTGGTTTACTGGTATTAAGCATTAAGTTGGTTAAGTTTTTTTTGGTTTAAATTTATTTGACAACTGATTCACCCTCTCCATTGTCTTCGGGAACTAACAATTGGTATCAGAGCCTAGTCCTCTTTTGCAGAAGTTTAACAACTTGAGGAGATCCAATGTCTACTAATTATTTTAGGAAGGATAGTCCTAAAGATGGAACCAACTATGGCATATGGACGATCAGAATGGAGACACATCTGAATTGCATTGGAAAAGACATCTGGGAAGTTACAAAGAATGGCTATACTGCTATTGTACAAGGTCAACCTAGTCCAGCTAACTTGACAAAAGATGAGGAAAATGATTGCAAAGCAAAGAAGCACTTTTGAGCGCATTATCAAATCAACAAATCATGGGACTATTAGATAGGTCTACTGCTAAAGCTATTTGGGATCATTTGGAAACACTGAATGAAGGAGATTCCACAGTGAAAATTGCAAAACTTGAAAGCTTCCGAGTCAGGTATGAACATTTGAAAATGGAAGAAGATGAAAGGATTTATGCTTTTATGGAAAGAGTAAATGAAATTGTTTTGGATATTAAATGTTGTGGATGAACCTTAAGTGAGGATGAAATTGTTTCAAAAGTTTTAAGAGGATTGCCACCGGCATATAAATGAAAGTCGCTGCTATAAATGAGTTAAGAACAATGCCTAATACATCAGTTACTAGGGATACATTGATTGGGAAACTTTCAGATTTTGAAATTGAAGAATTTGGTCCTGTTGCTACTATAAAGATAGATTTGGGCTTTAAAGCATCAACATTATCTACTTCATCATTTGACAAATCTGATTGGAATGCCTTTTATGCAAGAGAACTTGAAGAAAGTAGGAAAGAACTTGAAGAACTTGAAGCACTATTTGCAAGGAAAATGCCTAAAGGTCTAGTTGGAAGTAAGTATGAAGGTAAAACACCCTTTAAATGTTTTAACTGCAATAAGATTGGTCATATGGCTTCAAGATGCCCTAATAGACATGCTAGACTAAGAGAAGAAGCTAGAAGAACATACAAGCCTAACCCTGAATATCAAAGATACAGATTTAAGAAGAATAAAGACAAATCTTGTTATATTGCTGATGAAGGTGTGACTGATGATTCTGATGAGGATCTAGCAGACAATGGATGGGTTTTTGTTGCTATAATAGAAGATCAACCGACACCTACTACTCAACCGGTAGTATAGGCCCTGGCAGCTAAAGTTGAAGTAAAGGATGAATGGATCATTGATTCAAGATGCTCACATCATATGACAGGAGACAAAGGTAAATTCTTGAACTTTCAAGAATACAATGGAGGCTTAGTGAGATTTGGAGATGACAAAGCTTGTTCAATCAAAGGTAAGGGTACAATATCTCTTGATGGTAAGCATAACATTGACAATGTCTACTATGTTGAAGGATTAAAACATAATCTTTTGAGTGTTGGTCAATTAGTTGAGAAAGAATTTCAGTTACAATTCAAAAATGGAAACTGCAAAATCATGAATAGAACTGGTTTGGAAATTGCAACCGGTAATCAGACTAGAGGTAATATCTTTCATTTAAATAACAATGAAAAGACATGCTTAATTGCACATATAGATGAAAGTTGGCTATGGCATAAGAGACTCTGTCATGTAAACTTTGATTGCATGGTAAAGATCAGTACTACTAAGGCAGTTAGAGATTTACCTAAAATTGTCAAACCTTAGAATATAGTATGTAAGGAATGTCAATATGGAAATCAAGTTAGAGATAGTTTCAAAAGTATTCCAAAAAAATTAAATAATGCTCTTGATTTGATTCACACTGATTTATGTGGTCCAGCTAGAACTAAAAGCTTACAAGGTGATAGATATTTCATGCTAATTATTGATGACTATTCTAGAATGTGTTGGGTTACTTTTCTCGAAGAAAAATCAGAAGCACTTGGAAAGTTCAAACTATTCAAAGCAAAGGTAGAAAATGAAACCGGTAAGAAAATCAAATGTTTAAGATCAGATCAAGGAGGTGAATTTACATCTAAGGAATTTAATACATTCTGTGAAGTGAATGGAATCAGAAGATAGCTATTAGCACCTCGGACACCACAACAGAATGGAGTTGTTGAAAGGAAAAACAAAACTATCTTGGATGCAGCAAGAAGTATGTTATCAGAAGCAAACCTACCACATGTATATTGGAGAGAAGCAGTCAGTACAATGATCTATACATTTAACAAAGTTCACATCAAAGGTGAAATCGGTAAGACACCTCATGAACTATGGTTTGGTAATACTCCCACTCTTAAGTATTTCAAAATTTTTGGAAGTAAATGTTATATCAGAAGAGATGAGTATATTGGAAAATTTGATCCTAGAAGTGATGAAGGAATATTTCTTGGTTATTCATCTAAGAGAAAGACATGTAGAAGTTTTAACAAGAGATTGCAAAAAATTGTTGAAAGTACAAATGTAAAGATTGATGAACAATTCAGAGGAACTTCAAGGTATATAAACTCTGAACCGGCAACATAAATTTTGACAAATGAACCTACTCTGAATCCACCGGTACAAAATGAAGATCCAGTTACCCCGGTATCATCTGAGGATTCCACAGTAATTGAGGAACAACAACAAACCAAGACACCCCAGTATGTAAGACTGAATCATTCTGAAGATCAGATAATTGGAAACAAGTTTAAAAGAGTTATGAAAAGAGGTAGATTGGCAAATGAAGAGGTATGTCTTATTTCTTAAATTGAACCATCATTTGTTAATGAGGCATGTGAAGATAAATTTTGGATTAAAGCTATGGAAGAAGAATTAGAACAAATTGAGAAAAACAACACTTGGACATTAGTTCCCTGGCCTAAAGATAAAAATGTAATTGGAACCAAATGGGTATTTAGAAACAAACGTAATGAAGATGGTAAGGTTGTCATAAATAAAGCAAGACTAGTGTGTAAGGGATATTTTCAGAAGGAAGGAGTTGATTACAATGAAACCTTTGCACCGGTAGCTAGAATTGAGGCAGTCAGATTATTTTTGGCTTTTGCAGCACATAAGAACTACAAAGTTTATCAAATGGATATTAAATGTGCATTTTTGAATGGAGATCTTGAAGAGGAAGTATACATGGAACAACCTAATGTTTGACAGATGACAATGATATGGTTTGCAGGTTAAGAAAAGCTCTGTATGGACTAAAACAAGCTCCAAGAGTTTGGTATGCAAGATTGGATAAGTATCTTTTAAAGATTGGTTTTACTAAAGGAAATGCAGATAACAATTTATATTATAAAGTAACTAATGATGAAATCTTGATTATAGAAGTATTTGTTGATGATATAATCTTTGGAGGAGAAGGTGGATTATGTAAGGAATTTTCTATTAAAATGCAGCAAGAATTTGAAATGTCTATGATTGGAGAAATAAAATTCTTCTTAGGATTGCAGATTTCACAAACTGATAAAGGTATATTCTTGAGTCAGTCCAAGTACTTAAAAGAGTTACTAAAGAAATTTGGGATGGAGAACTCTAAACTGGTAAGCACACCTATGACTACAAATGACAAATTATCACTAAGGGATGAATCTACACCTATTAATCCAACTAGATACAAATCTATGATAGGAGGTTTACTGTATTTGACACAAATCAGACCTGATATTATGAATGTTGTATGTATTGTTTCAAGATTTCAAAGTAATCCTAGAGAAAATCATGAATCAACAGTGAAAAGGATTTTCCAGTACTTACAAGGCACTATAAATCTTGGATTATGGTATCCTAGAGATGAAAACTTTGAATTATGTGCATACACAGATGCAAATTGGGCAGGAGATGTGGATGATAGAAAAAGCACCACCGACGGAGCATTCTTTCTTGGAAACAAACTAGTTTCTTGGTTGAGTAAGAAACAAAGGTGTACATCTTTATCAACAGTAGAATCAGAATATGTTGCAGTAGCAACTAACTGTACATAGGTACTATGGCTTGAGCAAATGTTGAAATACATAAAGGTAAAATGCAAGGAACCTATTACTATCTATTGTGATAACACTGCAACAATTGATATATCTAAGAATCCGGTATTACATTCTAAAACCAAACATGTTTCTATCAAACTGAATTTTCTAAGGGAAAAAGTTGAAGCAAAGGAGATAAAACTAGTTTATGTGAATACTAAAGAGCAGATTGTAGATATTTTCACTAAACCTTTGCCTAAGGAGACTTTTGAATATCTCAGAGATCAGATTGGAGTCATACCACCACCGGTAGAGACTTAGATAATTGATAATTGTCATCAACCGACAAAATTAACAGAGAAATCTTTTATTCTGGTCTTTGATGGGAAGCTATTTCTCAAGGGGAGTAGTTGGTATGTTGAATTGATTGGTATTTTGTATATGAACTTGGTTTTATTGTAACTTTGGCATTTGATGTCAAAGGGGGAGAGATATCTATGGAAAAACACATTATCTTTTTGGGAGAGATTGGTATGGAAAAACTTTGAGAAACACAAGGAAAACACATGTCGCTCCCAGGGGGAGAGATTGTTGTTTAGGAGAGATTATTACTCTCTGTATCTATATTTTGATTTCTAGTTATAATCTTTTTGGATATTGTTGGTTTTTGGTACTTGGCATTTCTGTTTTGCACTTTGATGGTTTTTCCATCTTGTGTTGCCATCAATGCCAAAGGGAGAGATTGTTGGTATTTTGGCATGGTTTTGTCATTGATGTCAACACCTACTAAAACACTAGCACTTTGGAGATCCAACAACATTCACCAGCAAGCAAGTAACTATTGCACAGTTACTGGTATCTGGTACACCGGCAAGATATAATGATCACCGACACTTGGAATGATATGGAAAACACTTGGTAATGTCGAAGACATTGTTTGGACATCTTGTCCTAGAGTTTTATTCATTGGTATATTCATAGTTGCATATTTGTTGTTATCGGCAAATAGGTCTAGGGTTACACCGGTAGGTTTATCTTTTCCAGATCAACACGACACGCTATGGAGATGATTAATTATTGTTGTAAATGCATTAAGCCGACATGTTCAATCAGTTATTGCATCGGATATTATATTGTTTGTAAAATGTTTTTTTTGTAATATCTTGTAGAGCCGACCTACTAAAATTGGTCTTAGGTTATGGTATAAATGTAAGATCTTATTTGTAAGATCAAATGTGGAATGCGAAAAAGGATTGTGTGAAGGTATATGTGAGATTAAGCAGACCTATACATGCAGACATCATTTGAAGGTGAAGCTAGGTTTTTGTGAAAGCATATTAGCATTACACCGGTACTGAATCCAGCATATGAAGATGCTATTTTTTGTAGTACATTCTTATTGGATTTAACCATCCAACTGTAGTCAGTGTGACTCCCATTTTGTGATTGATCAGTGAGCTCTGGGCTATTGGTCTTTCTGCATGTGTAGACCCCATTTATGTACACTTACAATCTGTAGTAGTATCATCTGATTGTGGGTAAGGTTTCCCACCGTGGTTTTTCTCCTTACAAGGTTTCCACATACAAATATTGGTGTTATGTGTTGTGGATAACTTTGTGTTTATGTTTTATGCACTAATCCTTACCGGTATAGTAATTAACTGTTATAACTGTCTACCGGCATACTTAACTGGTTTACCGATATTAAGCATTAAGTTGGTTAAGTTGTTTTTGGTTTAAATTTATTTGACAACTGATTCACCCCCCCTCTTATTTGTTTCCAGGACCTAACATTTTTAACTTAACAAAAGACATTCACTTTTTTATATATTTTAGATTTATAATGGATTTAAAGAGTGAGTTAAAGATGGAGAGGGAGGGAGAAAGATGGTCGGAAAGGGGGAAAGGGAATTAGCTACACACACACACACACACACACACACACAGAGAGAGAGAGAGAGAGAGAGAGAGAGAGAGAGAGAGAGAGAGAGAACCAAAGTTAGAGAAGGCTCTAGATAGGGGATGAAAGAGAAGTAGAGATAAAGGTAGGTGACAGAGATAGGTAGAGAGGAAGGAAGAGGTAGGTAGAGAGAGATAGAGAGCCTCAACCCTAAACCCTATAATAAACCATAACTTTCCTATAGGATAAACCCTCAACCCTATACACCTAACCCTAAACACGATACCCATAAGCCCCTTAATGCTAAACCATCAACCCTATACACTTACCCCTAACACCTATACACTTAACCATAAACTCTATACCTATAACCCTGAACCTTGAATACCCTATATCGTCAACCCTAAACTCTATCCCTCAACCCTACACCCTAAACCCTAAAACATATACCCTCAACCCTAAATAATATCCCTCAACCTTGGGCCCTAAGGCCCATATGATAAACTCTTAACCATATACCTTATACCCTCAACCCTAAACTCTATACGCTATACCCTCAACCATAAACCTTATAAAGAGGTTGTAAGCCCAAAATCCTATAGGCTAAACCCTCAGCCCTAGACACTCAACTCTAAACCCCCAACCCTATACCCTCAACCATATATAGTCAACCCAAAACCCTATGATCTCAACCCTATACCCTCAATCCTTAACCATATACCCCTAATCGTAGAAAATATATCCCTCAATCCTAGGCCCTAAGGTCTATATGATAAACCCTCAACCCTCAACCCTATACCATCAACCCTCAACCTTTCCCTCAAACCTAGGCCCTAGAGGCTATGTGATAAACCCTCAACCCTATACCTTATTACCGATACCCTTAATCCTAAACCCTATACATAGGTCATAGGCCCAAAATCCTATAGTCTAAACCCTCAACCCTATAGGAGAAACCCTCAACCCTATACACACAACCCTAAATGCACAACTCTATACCCTCAACCCTAAACCCTATAGAGAGTTCGTAGGCCCAAAATCCTATGCTAAAATATTATCCCTATATGTTCAACCCTAAATCCCCAACTCCATACCCTCAACCCTAAACCTAGACAAGGGAAAGGGAAGGTTAGGGGTGGGGAAAGGGAAAGAGTTAGAGAGGGCTCTAGACAAGGGATGAAGGAGAGGTACAAATAGAGGTGGGAGATAGATATAGGTAAAGAGGATGAAGAGGTGGGTAGTGAGAGTTAGCTAGAGATAGATAGAAAGCCTCATCCCTAGATTCTATCATAAAACTTAAAGCCTATAACCTTACCCCTAAAACCTATAAATAGTTCGTTGGCCCAAAATACTATAGGCTATGTTATCTTCAAAATTTGATTCACTTCAACAACCTTATAATGATATGATAACTCTGTATGTAGAAGAGATATTAAAGAGAAGGAAACTTCCAGGACAACATATGACAAGGTTTGATTTAACCTTCTACACTTCGGACCTACTCAAAGTCCAGGCGGGTATACCTTTGTGAACTAAATTCACACTTTTAAAAGATAAATCCACAACAAACCAGTCCAAAAAACCAGTGGATCTAATCACCTTAAAACTAACTGAAACAAAGTGTAAAGCGGAAAAATCGCGATCGAACCCTAGTTGTTCTCCCCTCTTCCAACTCCGAGGAGAGAGAAGGGAGGTTTGCTAGGATTCGATGGTTTTTCACTTAGGGGAGAGACTTTACATTCAAAAGAGGGGTTGAAACTCATAAGATCCAATCCCACACAATGTAAGGTTGGATGCTAAATGAATTTCAAGGGTTAGGAAAGCAAGGCTACCCTCTTTTGTAAAGAATGTTGTTAAGGAAATTAAGCTAAGCATGCATAGAAAGTCATAAAGATTCGCTTATAAACTGAGTTCGGGTTATAGGATGAAGCTGCAGACCTGGAATTAGCAGTAGAATGTTGATACGGCGCTGTCCTGCAAATTTGAGCAAAAGTTGTCGGGACGATGGCGCTCGACGCCACGGTCCTCCGAAAAATCCGCAAAACGAAGGGGGATCTGTTCGTCTCTGCACAAGGATTCCAGATCTTCAATTTCAGCCGCGTACCTGCAACCTACACACAGAAAAGCGAAGACGATTGGGGGGTTAGGGATTGGGGGTTTGCCTTTAGGTCAAACCCCGGTTTTGGAATTAACCAAGAAATGAGCAAGAGCTGTAAATGTAAATGACTGTAAATCAAGTACTAATACCTTGTTCTAAGGATGTTGGTATCCTTATGTGCAAAGGTTTAGATGTTGTATGTTGTATGTTGTAGTATGTGATCTCCTCTTCAATGGTTGAATCCTTGACTTGAATGCAACACTTAGCCTTGAATGGAGACTTGAAATGATCAATTGCTTGAATGCTTGAATGCTTGAATGCTTGAATGCTTGAATGTTTGAGTATAGTTTCCACGCCTTTTCCATCATATCGAATGAAAGAGGAAAATGTAGTTTATATACTTGTCATTTAGGGCTGATAGACTGATTTTGCCGACCTTAGGCCGACCAGGAAATGTAATTTTCCAAATTGCAAACAAAAAGACCCGAGCCCCTTAGGAGACCGAGCCCAAAATAGGACCCAGGGACCAGGGCGCTGGGCGCCCTGGTCCTGAGGGACCAGGGTACTGGGTGCTTTGGTCCCACCTCCCGGGACATCAGGGTGCAAGGAGGTTCAGGCCAGGGTGCTTGAAAAATGCAGTTTTCAGTGTCGCGAGCAAGTTTCAGGGTCTCCATTCAGGTTGCGTGTTGCGTCGCCATCGTGAAGACTAAAATGCAGTCGAAATTGCAAGTGTCGCAATTTTAGGACACTACATTTAGCCCCCACTTTAGCGGGAGTATGTATGCTCATACTTCCGATAAAGTACAAGGAAACAACATTGAAAGACTTTCACCACATCAAGGAGGCAAGATACACCAAGCCCCTAGTGGACTAAGGATCTTATGACTTCGATTGACAAAGTAAAAGGGAAGATCATGAGGGAGAACCATGACTGTCAGTAGTAAGGCTCCCTCACTATGAGTCATGCAAGAAAGATATCAAAAATTTTCAAGGCAAGGTTAAATTTACCAAGAAATTTTCAAGTATCTTGAAAAGATATGAACGGGATGTATGCCCCCCTACGTTAAAGTGATCGCACACGCCTCACTGGGGGTGATTGTTTTAACGTAGTGATACATATAAGAAATGAGACAGGAGCACGTTATCGCAAGGATTTAGCCCCCAAGTGTGAGATAAGCCCAAGGATAATAGACACAAAACATAAAGCACGAGGTGACTTCACTTTCCTCGGGGTCAGTATGCTGTATGATAATTCATGTATATATATCATATGTATGTATGCATAATTGTTCTTCATTCCCCAATCAAGGAAGGTCACCTAGAAGAAGGGAACACATGTGTCTTTTGAGTCAACATGAGAGAGACCGAGAGATCTCAATGCTTTGCATCGTCCTCAAGTAGACAACACCAAGGACAACAAATAGAAGAATGAGAATAACATATAGAAGAAGTAACAAAAGAGAGGGGGAAAGAATCTTCTATGCTAATGTAACTAGTCTAGCATGTCATCTACCCCCCAATCTTGCTGATCAATGTTTCGGGAAGGCAGGGAACACGCTAGAGGAGGAACATCCAACACAGCAGATGGAGCTATCACAAGATCCAAACAAGGGCTATGTTCATGTTCTGAGCCACATTGTTCTTGTCTAGGAGCTAGGATAAGTGCTTTAGAAAATTCATTAGATAAATGGTTATCGACATCAACAAGTTCATATTCACTATTAGAAGCAAGAGGAGTAACATTTTCATCATGAATAACATTTTCATCTATATCATCATCAAGATTTATAAAAATAGGATCTTTAACTCGCACAGGATCAAGACCATCATGCATCTTATGTTTAGGAGATTTAGGCTCAATGTCCGGCTGAGGAGAAAATGGAATAATGCTTGTTGAAGGTGTTTTTGGAGATTGTAAAGTTTGAGCTCTAAGACGACGCTTTCGCCGGCGTTCACGTGCAGAACGATTTCATCTAGTCTTAGTAGGAAGTGGAGAAGACTGAGGAGGAGGAATGTTCTCATCCTTAGCACTTGGGTGTTTAGGTTGTGGTCTCTTAGGCTGGATAATAGGAGAAGAAGAAGGTCTCTTCTCTCTATAAAAAGAAGGAGGAGGAACTGCTCCATATAAGGGAAGAATTTTTGGTTTAGGGAGAAGACCAAGTCCCTCATGATGAGGAGGTATAGGTCTACTCTTAGGAAGTTTATTAGGCATAGACATAGTCACATCCATAGGGATGGGTTGGGAATCTTCTTGAGGAAAGACATTAGTTTTATCTTTCAAAGGAAGAACTTCCTTCTCAAGAATGATAGGAATGTCAAGTTTAGGTGTTCTAGGTTCACTTAGAGATAGGATCATATCTGTTTTCCACTTTTGATAAGATTTGAAAAGATGATCACTTCGCGGAGGAAGAGATTGGAATTGTTTAGGCCAAAAGTAATCAAGAGGAACACTAGAAGTTCTTTCAGCTGGTTTAAAGAGACTATGATTGACAGTAACAACTTCACCATTATGGGGAAATTTCAAACACTTATGAATAGGAGAAGCAATAGCTTTCATGGAAGATAGCCAAGGATAGCCAAGCTTCACACGAAATTGTTCGGAAGATGGAATAATAGCAAAGTTCACATCAAGAGATTTGTTATGGACCTCAATAGGCAATGTAATAGAACCAATTGCAGGAGAAGAAAATGCATCAAATAATTTCACAATCACATCTGTTTTGTCATAGATCACTTGATTCAATTGCAAAGTAAAAAGAAATTCTTCAGTAATAACATTAATCATGCACGAAGGATCAATAAGCACTCCATGGCAAGGTGTATTCTTGACTTTTGCAACTATGTATAAAGGACCATCAGGTGCCCTAATGGTTTCGCTAGAATCAAATGTGATGGAAGGTTCTTTAGCGTTTTCTTGCTGCTCTACAAAGTTAATCACATTCGGAGTCATAGACACAAGACCATCAGATGAAAGAGAGGAATCATTAGCCTCAATCGCATTAGAGGTATGAGAAGGCAATGGATCAGTGAAAATCTGAAGATTTTGATTAGGAGGAGCTACAGATGTATTGCCTTTATCATTCACTCCAGAAACAGAAATAGTATTATTATCAATCAAATCCTGAATTTTACCCTTTAAAGAAAAACATTTTTCAGTATCATGACCAGGCTGACGATGAAATTGACAAAAGGCTTTGTTATCAAAATAAGGTGAAGTAATCTTTGCAGGATCAATTTGTCTTATAGGAGGAAGAGTAAGCACATTTTGTTCCAATAACTTATTCATAATACTATGCAATGATTCATTCAAAGGAGTATACTTTCTTTCTTTCTTAAAAAAATTAGAAATAGGAGGCACACCTGATGCTGCATTCACATTGTTGTTGATGATGTTTTCATTGAATTTGATGGAATCTCTGTTCAGTTTAAACTTCCCAAATGATTGTTGACTGCTATCACCCTTATCACTCGGAGCCATAGGATGTGATTGTTCCATTTGACTCATAGTCAGTTAATAATTGTGAAGAGTGGTGCACAACTGTTGGAAAGAAGTAAACTCAGAAAACAGAAGTTTGTCTCGAATATCTTTTTGTAAATTAGAAATAAAGATTCTTTGAATATCATTGTCAGGCACTGGAAAAGAAATTTGAGCATACAAATGCTTATATCTACCAATGAAATCAGTCACTTTTTCTTTAACACCTTTTTTACAATGCATTAAATCAATCAAAGTAACTTTAGGACTTATATTGTTTTGAAATTGTTGAATGAAAGCATTTGCAAGTTGTTCGAAAGAAGTAATAGAATAAGAAGGCAACGAGCAATACCATTGTAGGGCTTTGTCTCTTAATGTTCTAGTAAATAGTTTTGCAAGCAACCTTTGGTCATAAGCAAAATCAGTACAAATTGTTTGAAAAGTCTTAACATGTGTTAGAGGATCTCCTTTACCATTATAAAGTTCCAAATGCGGGATTTCAACATGTTTAGGAGGAATAGCTCGGACAATGTCAAGAGAAAGTGGGATCGCAACATCAAATGTGGGCACACTAAACTTAGATTGATTCATAGAGGCAATTTGTTGCTGTAAAGAAGAGACAGTTTGTGCTAGATTGTTAATGGTTGCTTCAGTCGAAGAATTCATATTGGATGTGTTAGATTGAGATGGAGGTGTTATGTTATTGAAAGAAGGTAAAGAGTAAGGTGGTGGGACCCTATGATAATTAGTCATAGGAGATGATTGGATAGGAGGAACACTACAAGGAAGAATGGAATTATTAAATGAATTGCCCCCTTGCGTCATGTTCATTTGTGAAGATGTAATAGGAACACTCATTGAAGGGACGAATGAAGAAATCGGATTGAATGAAGGAATAGGGTTAATTGAAGAAGAGGGATTGCCCCCATGACTGGTGATCACAGGAGGAATGTCTTGTGTAGAAGTAGCCATTATGTTTGATGTAAAGGTAGGTATACTAGCAATAGGAGTCGCCAAAGGAATAGAATGATTGACTTGAGTAGGAGGTTGTGTATAACCTAAGGTTTCGGCACAACTCTTCATAGGCATCACATTCAAATCCACAATGTGTGCAATACCACGCAAAATATCAATTCCATTCTTATCACTTTGAAGCATACGTTTTAGACCCTCAATTAAAGGAAGAGCTTGACTATCAGGGTATTCTTGAGACATCCATTGTCGAAAATTGTCAAATTGGTTATCCAATTTCGAAAGTTGTTCTTCAGAAACCTCATGGAGAGCTTCTTCATCATTAGGAGGATTAGAGGAATTACCCATGTCCTCGTTAAAAAGGCTATTCAAATTAGGTTCCATCTCCTCAGTAGTTAAACCTTGGAAAGACTTAATTCTACGGCTTCGTCTAACGAGAATAGTGTAAGTAGGGCTTATTGTTGTAAAACTCATGCACTAGAAAGAGAGAGAAGATTTTGAATTTAGAGGTAGCAATTTTCAGTAAAATCAGCCAATCTTCTGGATTTAAGCTGTTAAATGCAATCACAACAGTCTCCCGAAATTTTGAAAAAAATGTCCGGGACCGTGGCGCCCAGAGTGCAACACGGTCCTTGCAACTTTTTTCGAAATTTGCAGGGATGAAAGGTATGATGATTTTAGAGCTAATCTGAAAAAATTGAGTGATTTTATGATCTGTAGATAGGCCAAATTAAAGTTGCAAATTCAAAATTGAACCCTATCAAGATTGTCGAAAAATGCAAAATTTGAATTTTGAAAAAGAGAGGGAAACTGAAATTTTGAATTTTATGATTTTAGAGGGAATGTCAAAAGCAATGCAAATTTTGAAATTTGAAAATTGACTCAATTTCACGCAAAATTCAATTTTGAAAGCGGAAATCAAAGTTGTTGTAATTAAGCACTTAATTTCAAAAGTCACAAAATGCAAGAATTTGAATAAAGCACTGAAATTTCGAATGAATGCAAACACAATTTTCAGATTTATGATAATAAAAACGCAATTTTGACACAAAATTTCAATTTCAATGATTTTTGAATGATTAGAAGCCTTAGACCAAGCAATCGCAAGACCAACTTTGACTGTAATTTTGAAAGTGTTATAATTGACAAAATCAGCCAAAATTCTGGATTTTAGCAGGAAAATACAGCAAGATCTCGCTCCCGAAATTTTGGAAAAAATGTCAGGGATGATGGCGCTCGGAGTGCAACACCGTCCTCGCAACTTTTTTCCAAATTTTCAGGGATGAAAGATATTGTGATTTTATTGCGGAATCCAAAGTTACAGCTGATTTGGAGATGTTTTGATCGGTCAAATTGTCGGACAAAGGTTGAATTAAGAGGGTTTCAAAAATTAGGGTTTTGACATTTAACCACTTAATTTTCAAAATTAAAGCACAGATATGAATTGAAAATTTGTAATAGAAGGGCAGATTTGAAACAAACATCAACAACTAAGCATTTCACAAGTTTAATTACTAAAAAGAAATTTTAGGGTTTTTATGCAATCACCTCTAAAATTTTGCAAAAGATCAAACATGGAAATGTAATCAATTTTTTTTTCAGATCTAAGCATGAAAAAATCAGAAAGGATGTTCACGTCGGGTTCACCAAAATGTAAAGCGGAAAAATCGCGATCGAACCCTAGTTGTTCTCCCCTCTTCCAACTCCGAGGAGAGAGAAGGGAGGTTTGCTAGGATTCGATGGTTTTTCACTTAGGGGAGAGACTTTACATTCAAAAGAGGGGTTGAAACTCATAAGATCCAATCCCACACAATGTAAGGTTGGATGCTAAATGAATTTCAAGGGTTAGGAAAGCAAGGCTACCCTCTTTTGTAAAGAATGTTGTTAAGGAAATTAAGCTAAGCATGCATAGAAAGTCATAAAGATTCGCTTATAAACTGAGTTCGGGTTATAGGATGAAGCTACGGACCTGGAATTAGCAGTAGAATGTTGATACGGTGCTGTCCTGCAAATTTGAGCAAAAGTTGTCGGGACGATGGCGCCCGGCGCCACGGTCCTCCGAAAAATCCGTGAAACGAAGGGGGATCTGTTCGTCTCTGCACAAGGATTCCAGATCTTCAATTTCAGCTGCGTACCTGCAACCTACACACAGAAAAGCGAAGACGATTGGGGGGTTAGGGATTGGGGGTTTGCCTTTAGGTCAAACCCCGGTTTTGGAATTAACCAAGAAATGAGCAAGAGCTGTAAATGTAAATGACTGTAAAACAAGTACTAATACCTTGTTCTAAGGATGTTGGTATCCTTATGTGCAAAGGTTTAGATGTTGTATGTTGTATGTTGTAGTATGTGATCTCCTCTTCAATGGTTGAATCCTTGACTTGAATGCAACACTTAGCCTTGAATGGAGACTTGAAATGATCAATTGCTTGAATGCTTGAATGCTTGAATGCTTGAATGTTTGAGTATAGTTTCCACGCCTTTTCCATCATATCGAATGAAGAGTTTATATACTTTTCATTTAGGGCTGATAGACTGATTTTCCCGACCTTAGGCCGACCAAGAAATGTAATTTTCCAAATTGCAAACAAAAAGACCCGAGCCCCTTAGGAGACCGGGCCCAAAATAGGACCCAGGGACCAGGGCGCTGGGCGCCATGGTCCTGGGGACTAGGGCGCTAGGCGCCCTGGTCTTGAGGGACCAGGGCGCTGGGCGCTCTGGTCCCACCTCCCGGGACATCAGGGTGCAAGGAGGTTCAGGCCAGGGTGCTTGAAAAATGCAGTTTTCAGTGTCGCGAGCAAGTTTCAGGGTCTCCATTCAGGTTGCGTGTTGCGTCGCCATCGTGAAGACCGAAATGCAGTCAAAATTGCAAGTGTCGCAATTTTAGGACGCTACACAAAGGAATGAAAATTGTACTCATATTCAGTATTGACCTACAAAATATGTAATAGACAACCTCAATCTATACCAGTGCCTTATCCAAGGTCACAAAGTCATCTAAGTTCAAACAATACTCCCACAATCAAATATCTATACATATCCCATTAGTTTGGCTTCTGTAGATACCTATATATGCCTGACACACATAGGAATTTATTCATACCAAATTAAACAATGCTCATCAAGATTTAAAGCATCCCACAAAGAATTTACTGGTAGAAATGATTCTTGCATATTTAATTCCACTCCTGAAGAGAAAAGCTAAGAAACATATCTGCTGAAAGTTGCCTTACAACCCCTAATCAAACGAAATAACCCTAGATTATTTAGAATGAAACAGTAAACACTTGCAAACACATTTGAAGACAACACAAAGTTTTTAACTCAAAACCAATGGTCTATATATTGATATTTTCTTCAAAAAAGTATTACAAGAAACCTTCAAATATTCTCCATTAAAACTTGGAAAAGCTCAGATAAATTTCTGCAACGTTTTCTTACAATTCATTTTGCGATCATTTCTTACTAGTCCTGGTATCCATCTATAACAACATGGATGCACATAGCTTCAGACTTTCTTAGGATAGTTTGTTACAATGATTACCTCTCTAAAAGAATTAGTTACAGAACCCTTTACAAAAGCGGTTACAAGTCCTATTCAACGTCCGCAACTTCTTCTACTTGTTGTCCCATTGCAACCTCTTCTAATTGTTCTACATCCTTTATGGCATATTTTCTTGTCCATTCATTGTATACATCATCAGCTGGCCACGCGAAATTAATCACTTTTTCTTTTGCCTTGGCTAACCTTTTCCAGGAATTCCTCATTTTGTTAACTTCTGAATTGAGAAAACCATAATGGGATTTGATTCTCTCTATCTCCTCAATTGTTACAATAAAGAAGGAAGCATCTTCTAAGCTAATAATCCCTTTTATTCTAACTGACAATTTGGCTTCTAATTCCTTAAGCCATACTTGTTTATCCTTCAATTGGTTAGGGCTGACAAAACCTCCTAGGAGCAATTCAAAAACCTGAACAGTGTACTCCTTCTTGTACAAATTGATCTTCCTGTCAGCATTATCTATTCCTTCTGCTAATTTTACTAGATCCTTTGTGGTGTCACAAGTGGATTTGATTATAGGATCAGCCCCTTCTTCATCATAGGATACACAAATAAGCTCCAAATCCTACTCTCTAGGCTTCCACTTGTCAAGAATAGGCATTAAAACAACTTTATCTCCATTAAGCTCATTCCACATATCTAGAATCTTGCTCATGTTGTTATACAATAATGAGGCCCCTATGGTGTCAGCAAAACTTAAAATTATAGCCCTTACTCTTTCCTCATATTTCTTTGCATACAAGGCCTGAGCCTGTTTTAAATCCTCCCACTCCTAAGGAGTGATCTCAACCAATTGAGAGCTAGAAGGTGCTGGAGATGGTGGAAACTCAATAATGGGGCTGGTAGGTGGAGGCCTTGTAGGAGAAGAGGAGATCATCAGTGTTGAAGACTCACCTTGATGGTACTGTCCTGCCAACTACCTTTGTACTTGGCAATGATGTTGTCTTTACTCCTTACCTCTTCCTTGGCACTATTATAGGCTTTTAAAACTGTCTCCAACTTAACCTGGAGATCTTCCTTTTCCTTAGCCTCCCTTTTTGCCACTGCAACACTAAACTTTGCAGTTTCTAGCATAGTGTTAGCAGCTTCTACCACCCCAGTGCTCTGAACTCTTTTCACTATCATTCCACCAAGGTAACTTGACCCTGGGGTGTCGTTATTTCTCTTATTCTCATCTCTTTCAAGAGACCACATGACCAATGTAGCATTGTCTTTGCTAAAAGTGACTCCTTCCATAGGTTTAGTCTCTTTTCTTACTGCCTCCAATACCAAGGCATCTGCTATGTCCCATTCGGGGAGAATGAGTACCCTAGCCTGTGCCACCATATCTTGTCCTTGCTCGGGAGTGATGGTCTTAAACTCATCAATCATTTCTTTCTTTATTTCCTCCTCAACCAAAGCTGGATCTTTGTGGGGTTACTCACTTTTTCTCTTTTCACACCTGGCATTATACTTGTCAATGCTCTGCTTCCACACAAATTGCATGAATGCTCCTGATGTAACAAAGTTATTATCAGCCAAGAAATCTTCACTAGCCTACTTAATCTTAGGATCCCACTCCTGGCCTTTGAACTCATTAGTAGTGATGTTCATTTCAGCAATAGGGGGCTCTTCTAGCATTCCCTCTTCCACTTCATCATATGTATATGCTATCTCTCCAAGGCTGCCTAACTATAATAGTTGCTCAGCTGCTGCCTGTTCATCTCCTATATGAATAGGGGATTGAGATGGAGAGTACAGAGGTTCATCAGATTGTATTTCTTTTCCCACCCTTTGTTTCTTTGGGCTATTTTGAATGTCAATGACATCCTGTATCTTCCTCTTCCCCTTTGAAGTAGAGGGCTCCCCTGTCGTAGGCATCAATACACTGTAATTGGACTTCCTATGCAACATGTAGTTACCAGGAGGGATTGCTCTGGTTAATGCAGACCTACTTAGAACTAGTCTTTCTTTCTCAGGGTTGTTTTTAATTACAACCTCCCTCTTTTCTTTCAAAGTCTGCATCACATCCTCAAAACAAATAATTAGGAACTTTATCTTCTCCTCAAAGGGGTGGAAGCTAGACAATGGGTCATAGCTGGTATCAAATTGGTGTATAATATCTAAGGCCTTTTTGTAGGCCACCCACTTTTCCTTCCTCAGCTCTTGCTCATCTAGGTCAAACTCATTCCTAATGAGGTCTTCAGGAAACTGGAATTGATGGGGTCTACCTCAAAATATTGCCCTCTTTCTAAACATGCCATTGAAGAAGTCTTCAGGGTCAGCACATCGGGATACTGCAGTTGACAAATGATATGGTTGAAGGATATCTTCAAAACACTTCCAACCTCCTTTAATTATCACAAATTGGTGTGCTATGGTAACTGTAGGGAAAATGGTCCCTTTACCTCTGCCTCTTGCAAACCACCAATCTGCCTTAGGATCTCTGCAATTCCCACTTTAAGAGGGACCTAATAGGGAAACAAAAATGGAGTGCCTTTGAAACCATATACTCTGAAAACTGTGGAGACAGGGTATAAGTAGATATCACCCCAATTGTGAACAATTTTTATATTCTCTGCAAACTCTTTTGGCCTAATAAATTCTAGAAGAACCTTGGGGACTCTTGGATTCTCTGAACAGAGGAGAGTCCTAATCTTAGATGCAAAATACTTATCAAACTTTAAGAAGCTTGCATCTTCTCTATCCCATGACAACACTGTACTCCATAATTGCATTGGCATCTTTTCTCCATCTTTCTCTTTTACAAGATCCATTCCACTTGCAAAATAATCGCCACCCTTGAATAAAAATAAATGCATAAGGAGGGAATACCATCCAAAAGGCCTATCAACCTTCCCATTCTTTATTCCTATCAATCCTTCATGGATAGCATCAATGATAAAGGAAGCATAACCAAAAGTCACTGCAAGAGAAGGATTCAAGATTTGAGCAATCATTAACATGTAATGAGTGGGCATATTTACCTCAGCATCCTCTCCTAAAATTTGGCAGAGTGACCAGTATAATCCCTTAGCCCTTAGGGTGAACAAGTTTAATGAGAAGGGCTCTTTAGTGTTGGGTCCTACAACTGTCAACCCACCTATCTTCACAAAGAATTCTTTAAGAGGCCCATTTCTAAGGTGGTTTCTCTGCACACTGTATACCTGAGCTAGTGATTTGAAATTAATAGGTTCTAGAAAATTGGTAAACTCACTAAGCCCAAAAGCATTTCTGAACTCCTCATTATTTATTTCAATGAGGGTTTTCCCATTTATATCCCTAATACTTCTTGTGACTGGATCATAATTGAGTGCAATCTGAGTTAGGAGATCCACATCCATGAATACTCCTTGAACTACCAATTTTCCCACATCTAACTCCCAGATATTGTTCTGTGGGGTTGAGGAGTTTCTCATGCCAAATCCAACCTTGAATAACCCCAACCTAGACAATCCAAGTTGTGGGTCTCTTAGCCAATTACCTTTATCATAAATCCCTCCCCTATTTTTAGGCGAGAAGCTTTTGGCATAAGTTCTTTTACCTTTGTGGCTACATTAGTTGACGATGTCAACTGTTCAAGGAAATCATCACAAGTAGCCCTTTCCTGGTAATTAACTTTTCCTAAGAATTCTCTCTTAGGTTCCATCTTAAAATTATGCAAGCAGTTTAACTATTACCTCCAACTGTTCTATGACAAATCAAGACCTTAATTAAAACACACTGCTAAGTGATTTCCAAACAAGAGTATAAGAGAACTTGTTTTTGCTTGAAGGAATCTGCTCTGCAACTGAATAAATTTGCTCTGTATTTGAAGAAAATAGCTCTGCAATCGCTTCTTTGCAACTATTAGTTAGAATGATACCTTCATTCAATTGATACAAGATCATATATGGTACTCAAGCTCTTAACTGCGACATTGATACCGCATGCTTTGGCCGTCCCTTCATAATTGAATTCATGAAAGAATTCAAAATTTTCACTCCAATGGGTCACAACACACCTACACATTTTTTCTTTCTGCTCTTTCGCCATTTCACAGAGCATAACCTTCGAGCAATTTTTCCAAATGAAATCACATTAGCCGTCCAATCAAATGGAACTTGATCGGTCTTTACACTGTCTTAACATCTCTACCCTTGCATCAAGCCCCACCTCTTTTCGCCACTTCGTAGGCTTTATCCCACGAGCACTTTTCTTTCATGAAGCTACGCCAGGCGTCAAATGGGACTCTAACCGCTCGGCCTTTAACTCTTACTGGGACCATCAGCCTTTTTCACTAACCGCGCCTTATCTTGACAGCTAACGGTTTTTCGCTATTTCGCATAGCTTAACCTGCTTTCAACTTGGGGCCACGAAACAACATGAAGCATTGGATCAATCCTGAGATGACCATCCTTTAAGCGAGACCTTTATGCTTGCATCGCTTACCCGCTCTCCCACTGGTTACCAAATACCACATGGCACTCAACCATTAGCCTTGGAAAACTCTTCGAGTTTAGTTCAGAGTCAACCATGTGTCCTATTTCTCTTATAACTGCCGGTTACACCTTGGCGGGCCCTCAATCCCTTTTAAACCATGTTTCAATTGACATGTCACCATCTAGCATTACACAGGGAAGAACCTTCTTTTCTCTTTCGCCATTTCGCGAAGCATATCCCTCGGTTAATTCACAATCATGAAACAACATGAGCCCTTGGATCAAATCAGAGTTGATCCCCTTTTACCTTCACACTTTATCTATTCTTTGGGGCCCAAAAACCTTTTGTTGTTTCGTTGGTTTTAAAACATGAGCATTTTACCTTCGTGAATACATGTGGACTATTAGATTATATTTGACTTGCTCGATGCTTAACAACTTAACTGAATCCGGCAGACGTGGGCCCTCTAATTCAGCATTATCCACCTAGCATCTAGTCATTTCTGAACTGACATGTCAACCTTTTATTCGCTTAGAGGAAACATTTGATTCCACCTCATCCTTGCCACCTGGGATTTTTCTCATGAGTGTTGCCATCAATGCCAAAGGGGGAGATTGTTGGCAAATGCACACTCCAATGAGATATTGTAGGTGATTGACGGTTTTGTCATTGATGGCAACCTTACAATCCTATGACACTGGCAAGGCAATTTATCAGCACCAGCAAGGTCAGACTCTACACTGGCACACAGACCACCGACAGTGAAAGGAAGTATACCGGCACAGAAGCCGACAGAAATTTTGTTTATAATATATTTTGTAAATTATTGTAAAATCATTGTAAGCCGACTTGGCAAGTTGTAAAATGACTCATATATGTATGAGATCACTATAGAACATTTTGTAAGGAAGAAGATAGGTGAAATAAGGCAGACCTATTATGCGAATTATAGGTTAAGGGTTTATGTATAAGGAAGAGCTTAAACTGGTACTGGATCTGGCATAGTAGATGCTATTTTGAAGCAGTACAAGACATTGGATTTATATAATCCATTTTTGTAAGTCAGTGAGACTTCCCATTTTGTAATTGAGTAGTGAGCTCTAGGCACTTGGCCTTCCTGCATGTGCAGGACCCTCTTGTAGTAGTAATATTCTCTTATTGGCCAGTAAGTGAATATTGTGGGTCACATATCCCACCAAGTTTTTCCCACACCGGGTTTCCTCATTAAACTTCTGTGTTATGGTGTGTTTTTCATGTAGTTGTTGTTATCTCTATTTATTGCATTATTTCTTGTTTACTGGTATATAATATTGATATGCTTTACATGTTTTAAGTTAAGAAAATCTTATAACCGGTTAGATACTGATTCACCCCCCCCTCTCAGTATCTTTGGGAATCTTAACACCCTCAAACCTAGGCCTTAGGGGATATACACTAAACACCCAACCCTTTACCTTGATTCCTAAATTCTATACCCTTAACCCTAAATCCTATAGAGAGGTTGTATGACCAAAAGCCCATAGGCTAATTCCTCAACCATATACACTCATCCATAAGCCCCCAACCCTATTCCCTAAGCCATAAACCCTATCCCTCAAACCTAGGCCCTATAGGCTATATGTTAAATACTCAACCCTATACCTTATACCCTCAACTCTAAATCAACACTCAATACCCAATGCCTAATATGCAAGGAGAGAAATAAGAACAAAGAGAGGGAGGGATATACTTAAGAGGATAGATACAAGGAGGTGATAGAGACAAGATATGGAGAAAGAAATGGTAGGATCAATATCTAAATAGTGAGAGGGAGGGATGAAAAAAGGTAAGGGACCTAGACAAGAAGAGAGAGACAAGACAAATAAATAGGGATAGAGAGGTGGGAAATGATATAAAGATAAATAAGTATAGAAGTAGAGAGGTAGGGAAGAAGGGAATAAAATACCTAGAGAGGGGAGAGAAAATAAGATATATATAGAAAGAGAGAGAATAAGAAGAGGGAGAAAAAAAAAGATTGGGAGGGAGAGGGAGAGGAAGCGATAGGTAAGTATGAACACTCAATACAACTCAACCATAAACCCTACAACCTCAACCCTATACTTTAAACCTTATACCATTAGCTCTAAAACCTATATTGTACAACTATACCCTAAACCATATCCTTATAAAGTGGAAGGAGTGGTAGAAAACTAGAGAGGGGAGGGAGGAATAAGTGGAGAGACAAAAAGAACAAAGAGGGAGAGGAGTAAGAAGGGATGGAGGGAGAGTAGAAATGGAGGTAATGAGAGAGATAGGGAGCATAGAGATGGAGAGGTGAGGGGAGAGGGAATAGAAGGATAGAGATTACAAAGGGAGAAGGGTAAGAGGGAGGGATAAGACTAGAGAGGGTGCAAATAGAGACATGGGAAACCTAGAGGGAGAGAGAGATATATATGAGAGACCTAGATGGGGAGAGAGAGATGATAGAGATATAGGGGGGTACAAAGAGGTGGGTAATGAGACATGGATGGAGAGGTATAGAGGGATACAGGGAGAAACCTACATGTGTGTGTGTGTGTGTGTGTGTGTGTGTGTGTGTGAGAGAGAGAGAGAGAGAGAGAGAGAGAGAGAGAGAGAGAGAGAGAGAGAGAGAGAGAGGTTGGGATGGATAGGTGATGACCTAGATAATCGAGAGAGAGAATACGAGGGATATAGAAGAAAAGAGAGGGAGAGAGGGAGAGACCTAGGGAGGGGAGAGAGAGGTGTGAGAGAGAAAAGAGGGAGACGGAGGGAGAGGGAGGGAGAGAGAGAGAGAAGTATCTATTAGTCCCACCTGGTGCTAAGAGGGGAGGGGTGAATCAACACTTAATCAAATTTTCAGAATTTAACTTTTAACTTAAATTTGCATTCATCTAAAATCTAGTGATATACTTAATCATTGAAGTAAAATATGCAAGCATGAAAAGTTGACAGTGACACCAAGAAGTTATCTCATGGAAACCCAAAAAGGATAAACCATGGTGTGAGTAGGAACTCACAAAATTTGTACTCTTTTGAAGTACGCCTTGTGAGAAGCCATCCCTATTAGGAGATTACAAAGACATTTTTAGGTGCCACCCAGCTAAGAGATTTTGATCAAGGCCGGTTAGTGCCTTTACTTGTTAAAGGTAGCTTGCCTTTACTTGTTAAACGTAGCTTGGTTAGAGGACATAGTGTTAAAGGTAGCTTGGTTAGAGGACATAGAACATCAGTTAAGATGTCACCTAGTTAAGGGATTTTACAATAGGGACCTGTTAAAGTCCACCCGGTTAAGGGATTTATGTTGCAATTGTTAGAAAGAAACAGATGGATGATCTGCTGAATTAGCTACTGATAGCTTGATCAGATCTCAATATGCATCACACTCAATACACACCAGTTGTGTCTTCTCTGCACAACAATGGTTTCCTTCTTATACCTTCGGCTCTTCACTCAGCTGGTCACCTATCCCTCATCACTGCACTCTACCAATCCTTAGACCTTTGGCTCTACATTTTTTTGGTCCGCTGACCTTAGGCTTTGCACTTTGCCAGTCCTCTGATCTCTGACTCTACACTCTATCAGTTCACTATCTCTTGACTCTGCACTTAGTCGATCTACCTCAAACACACTCTACTGTGCTAACACTTTTTAGCACTTCCACTCTCTCTTCTCTTCACTTTGGATCGCCTTCAACAAAATCTCCTTGTTACAAATTTCATGATCAAAACTTTCTGAATGAACTTCAAGAACACTTTATACATTTTTTGTTGACACCTTCAGGCATTCCCTCAATCAAACCAATCATGGATTTTGGAAGATTTCAAATTCAAAATCTCCCACTGTTTCTCTATGCACCTTACAACAATTTCACCCAAGTGTTCACCCAATTCTTCCACCGCATCTCCCAAAGATAGAAAATTTTGAGTCGAGTTCAGCCAAATAAGTGTGAACCAAAAAATATGCATGTAATCATGCTTGACTGCATGATAACTAAAAGTTGACCTTACCAACATATGATTTGGCGTAGACACAAGCTCACCAACTCATCATTTGCCACCTTAACTAAATAAACAATCACCACTTTGAGATTTATGGTGATCACCTATCTTCCTTCTGTCATACAGGTGTACCGGTATGCCACTGCACTTTTATATTACCAGTTCATCCTTTGATTTCCGGTTTGTTGTTCTAGCACCAGGTCTCTTCCCTTGTTTACCAATGAGTTACTGGTTTGTACAAACAAATAGGTTTTCTTGCCTGAGTTACCTTTTGTGACTTCACCATCATCAAAGTGACCGATCATCATCATCAAAGTAATCGATCTTCCTGAATGATAGACCAGTTGGCTTAGTCTATCTTTCCTTTAGCTGATTGAACCTTTTGATCATTCAATAACAATGTTGTTTTCATTTATTGTAAGTCATCACTTTTTCTTATTGAAAAACAACACCACTCTACCTATACCACTTCATCGGTTAGTGTCTTCACCGGTAAGCATTGGACATCAATGACAAATATTTACCACATATACCAGTTCTCTGGATTGACCAGTTTTATCAATGCCAACAATCCAATAATCTCCCCCTTTAGCATTGATGGCAAACACTTCAAAATCTGGCTAATTAGTTGCATGTTCCTTCATCTCTGTACCAGTTCTGTTCCTTCATCTCTTTACCAGTTTAGTCATTACTTCTACCCTAAGTAATGAATATCTCCACTTGTGACTAGTCATACTCTGATACAACGACTTCAACTCGATCACTGTCTACCAATGCTCAAGCACTCTAATCATATCTCCCCCTTTGACAACAATGCCAAAGATTCCTTTCTGAACACTTACAAGAATGCTCCCCCTAACTAGAGTAGTCCACACTCATCAATCTAGTCATTTTAAAAAACTTGAAATCATACCAGTTTGATGTAGAACCCTATTTGCTTACTTTACTTAATGGAGGGGCATAACCCCCAACTTACCTCTGAGATAGTTAAAGGTGTCCTTATATAGTGGCTTGGTGAAGATATCAGCCACCTGCTCTTTTTTTGGTATGTACTCCAACATCACTTCCTTTTCTTGAACTTGTTCCCTTAGAAGTGATATTTGATGGCTATATGCTTTGTTTTGGAGTGCATCACTAGGTTCTTGGATATGTCAATGGCACTGATGTTGTCACAATTAATCACTATCGGTCCAACCACTTTTTCTTGTATTCTTTCTAGCAGTTGCTTGATCCAAACTATCTGTGCAGTTGATTGCAGCAGCTACATACTCAGCCTTAGCTGTGGATTGAGAAATGCAGTTTTGTTTCTTACTTGTCCAAGATACAATTCTATCTCCAAGAAAGAATGCACCTCCACTGGTGCTCTTCCTATCATCAATGTTTCCAGCCCAATCTGAATCAATGAAGACACTTAAATTGAATTCTCCCTTGTGTGGATACCAGAGACCATACTCATTTGTCCCCTTTAGGTATCTAAATATTCTTTTGATTGCCATCATGTGAGTCTTTTTTGGATTTGTAGAAAATCTGGCAACCAAGCCAACAACTTGTGCTATGTTTGGCCTGCTATGTACTGCATACTATAACTTACCGATCATGGACCGGTAAAGTGTCTCATTTACTTATTTAGCCTCATCATGTTTAGATAGCTTGCAACCTATAACCATTGGAGTTCCAACATGTTTGCAATCTTCCATTTCAAAAGTTTTTAGAATTTCCCTTATATACTTAGTCTAGCTGATGAAGATGCCATTCTTTATTTGAGAGACTTGCAGGCCAATAAAGAACTTTATCTCGCCAATCATGGACATCTCAAATTATTGATTCATTTGTTCTGCAAAGCTTCTGCTCATCTCATCATCTCCCCAAAAGATGATTTCATCTACAAAGATCTCAACAATTAGGTGTTTTTCTTCAGCTCCACTCTTCAAATACAGGTTACTGTTATCATTGGTTCTTTTGAAGTCTATTCTTAGCAGATATGAGTGTAACCTCTCATACCAAGCTCTTGGTTCTTGTTTTAGCCTATACAGAGCCTTCTATAAATTGAATACCATATTCCTCCCATCTTCAGATGCAAACCCTTCTAGTTTCTCTATGTATACTTCTTCCTCTAACACCCCAATTAAGACTGCCGATTTGTCATCCATTTGGTAAACTTTAAATTTTTTATAAGAAGCATAGGCAAGCAAAATTCTGACCCCTTCCAGCCTGGCTATCGGTGCGAAGGTTTCTCCATAGTCCAAACCTTCTTCTTGAGCATAGCCCTTATAGACCAATCTTTCCTTGTTTCTTATCACCTTACCGGTTTCATCCATCTTATTTTTGAACACCCACTTGGTGCCTATTACATTTTTATTTTCTTGTCTGGGCACTAGAGTCCATGTATCATTTTTCTTTATTTGCTCTAGTTCTTCTTCCATGGCTTTGACCCAGTCATCATCTTTTAGAGCCTCCTTTGTTGTTTTGGGCTAAAAAATTGAGAGCATACACCCATTCTCTCTTGCTCTTCTTTTGGTTAGAACTCCTACATCCTTGTCATTGATGATATTTTTTGTAGAGTGATTATTTCTAACATATTTAGCCAATACCGGTTCACTCCTTAGAGCTTCTTCTACCAGTTGTGCAAGTTCTACTTCACAGGCTTCTTCATTAGCCAATTCAACAAGATCTTCTTCATTAGGTTCCACTGGTACATTATACTCAAACCCTTTGTAGCCCTCCAGTTCACTCTTACTATCTTGTTCATTTTTTCTCAAAGTACTCATCTACTCTGACATTTTCACTTTCCACAATCTTATTGGTCCTTTTGTTTAAACACCGGTATACCTTGCTCTTTGTTGAGTAACCTAAAAAGGTTCCTTCATCACTCTTGGGATCAAATTTTCCAGTGTACTCATCCCTTTTGATATAGCACCTACTTCCAAATTCTTTGAAATAACAAACATTAGGTGAGTATCCACTCCATAATTCATAGGTTGTTTTATTTGTCCCCTTCTTTACCTGTATCCAATTCAAAGAGTATACAACAGTTCTTATTGCTTCTCTCCAGAAGATATGTGGGATGTCCTTCTGTATCATTGGAGTCCTTGCACAATCAATAAGATTTTTGTTTCTTCTTTCAACAACTCCATTCTGTTGAGGTGTTATGGGTGCAGACATCTATCTCATGATCCCCTATTCCTCGCAGTAGTTCATGAACTCTTGAGAGGTGAACTCTCCTCCTCTGTCTGATCTCAGGCACTTCAAATTCTTACCAGTTCCTCTTTCTACTTGAGCCTTAAACACCTTAAACATGTGAAAGGCTTCATATTTTTCCTTCAAGAATATAGCCCACATCATTCTTGAGAAGTCATCCACAAATAACATAAAATATTGGTCTCCATAGAAACTCTTGGTTCTCATGAGACCACAAAAGTCTATGTGAACTAAGTCCAGCACATTTTCAGATGAGAAAGTTTTACTACTGAAACTGGACCTAGTCAACTTTCCTAGTTGACACTCTTTGTGCATAGCATTTTCAGGTTTTACTATGTCAGGCATACCTCTGATAGATTTTGCCTTAATGACTTTAGCTATGCTATCAAAATTAACATGACATAATATTTTGTGCTACAACCGGTTGTCTTCAACCTTAGCCACTAGACAATTACCTATGGTGGTGTCTAGATGAAACAAATTGCCTCTTTATTGTTTACCGATTGCAATCAGACTTCCATATTTGTCATTTATTTTACATATCCCTTCATTGAACTCTAACTGGTAGCCCTTATTGTTAAGTTGTACAACACTTAAAAAACTATATTTTTCCTTCTACCCAATAGACATCATCACAATTTGCCTTATCATTCAAGGCTATTGACCCCTTACCCTTTACTCCACATGGGGCATCATTTTTGAATCTCACCGTTCCTCCATTGCAATCCTCTATGCTAAGGAATTTGTTTCTATCACCGGTCATGTGGTGAGTGCAACCATTGTTGATCACCCATTCTCCACACCGGTTTGTGATAGAAATCAATGCCATATCTTCTTCCTTTGTGTTGTCCTCCTTGACTACCACAAATGCAATGCGATCTCCATCAAATCCCTTTGATTCTTCATCAGTGACTCCTTCTTCTGCAAGATAACATTCCTTCTTTCTCTTGTCCCTATCACTTCTGAAATTATCCTTCCTATCTCTGTTATTTTCAGAGCATCTTGAAGCAATATTACCTATCTTATTACAGGAGAAGCACTTTAAGGGTAGGGCAGTTTACCTTTGTATTTTCCTTTACCTCTTGGCAATCTTCTTGCCAATAGAGCTTCAATTTCATCTTGCTCCTGTTCCTTAGAGAGCAGATTGTCACTCTCATGGGAATGACCGGTTCTAGTAGTAGAGCTACTACCTGTTTCTTTCCTTCTCCTTGTTGGTGCATGCATCATGGATGCTTTGAAAGCAACATCAATATTTGGTACACTGTTGTCATAATTTCTCAATTCAAAAGTAGTCAACTTACTAATAAGTGAGTCAAGAGTTACATTGACTGTTCCCAAGGATCTGAGTTCTTGGATAGTAGATACCCTTATGGCATATTATGGTAGCAGAGTTCTCAAGATTTTGCTAACCACATCATTCTCCTCGAGCTTTCCTCCTGCACTTTTAATGGAGTTTACTACATCATTTATCCTCTTTCTATACTGCTCTATGTTTTCACTTTCCTGTATTCTCATCTCATCATATTTTCCTCTCAAGCTGTCTACTTTGGCCTTTTGAACATGGGGATCTCCCCCATAGACTGTCTTCAACTTATTCCATATCTGAAAAGCTGATTTCAAATCTTGTACCTCAGGAAATTCATTATCTAAGAGAGTGCAAACAATCAAATCCATAGCAATAGTATTATCTTGCCTTTCCTTGATCTGGTCTGGAATAAGAGTCCTTGAAGGTTCATTGTACTGAGTGATCACATGATTCCAATAGTGTTCACCTAGGGATCTTAGATAGAGTTTCATTCTTCCACACCATAAGGTGTAATTCTCCTTAGAGAACTTAGGACCCTCCTTATGCATCATCTTGGATCTCTCCCTAAGACGGTTAAGCTTCTTATGACTCTAGGGACCTGATGCTCTGATACCAATTGTTAGTCCCAACCAGTGTTGAGAGGGGAGGGGTGAATCAACACTTAATCAAATTTTCACAATTTAACTTTTAACTTAAATCTACATTCATCTAAAATCCAACAATATACTTATTCACTGAAGTAAAATATGCAAGCATGAAAAGCTGACAACGACACCAAGAAGTTATCTCATGGAAACCCAAAAGGGAGAAAACCATGGTGTGAGTAGGAACTCACAAAAATTGTACTCTTTTGAAGTATGCCCTGTGAGGAGCCATCCCTATTAGGAGATTACAAAGACATTTTTAGGTGCCACCCGATTAAGGGATTTTGATCAAGGTTGGTTAGTGCCTTTACCCTGTTAAAGGTGCCTGGTTAGAGGACTTAGAACATTAGTTAAGATGTCACCTGATTAAGGGATTTTACAATAGGAACCTATTAAAGTCCACTCGGTTAAGGGATTTATGTTGTAGTTGTTAGAAAGCAACAAATGGATGATCTGCTGAATTATCTACTGATAGCTTGATCAGATCTCAATATGCATCACACTCAATACACATCGGTTGTGTCTTCTCTACACAACACCAGTTTCCTTCTTACACCTTTGGATCTTCACTCAGCCGGTCACCTATACCTCGGCACTACACTCTACCGATCCTTAGACCTTTGGCTTTGCACTCTACTGGTCCCCTAACCTTAGGCTCTACACTCTGCCAGTCCTCTGATCTTTGGCTCTGCACTCTACCGGTTCACTATCTCTCAACTCTGCACTTAGTTGATCTACCTCAAACACACTCTACTATACTAACACCGTTTAGAACTTCCTCTCTCTCTGCTCTTCACTTTGGATCACCTTCAACAAAATCTCCTTGTTGCAAATTTCATGATCAAAACTTTCTTAATGAACTTCAAGAACACTTTATACATTTTTTGCTGACACCTTCAAGCATTCCCTCAATCAAACCAATCATGGATTTCAGAAGATTTCAAATTCAAAATCTCCCACTCTTTCTCTGCGCACCTTACAACAATTTCACCAAGTGTTCAACCAATTCTGCCACCGACTCTCCCAAAGATAGAAACTTATGTGTCATGTTCAGCCAAATAAGTGTGAACCAAAAAATCTACATGTAATCATTCTTGACTGCATGATAACTGAAATTTGACCTTACCAACATATGATTTGGTATAGACACAAGCTCACCAACTCATCCTTTGCCACCGCAACTGAATAACCGATCACCGCTCTGAGATTTATGGTGATCACCTATCTTGCTTCTATCATATCGGTGTTCTGGTATGCCACTGCACTTCTATATTACCGGTTCATCCTTTGATTTTTGGTTTGTTGTTCTAGCACCAATTCTCTTCCCCTGTTTACCAATGAGTTACCGATTTGTATAAACAAACAGGTTTTCTTGCCTGAGTCACCTTTTGTGACTTCACCATCATCAAAGTGACTAATCATCATCATCAAAGTGACTGATCATCTTGAATGATAGACCGGTTAGCTTAGTCTATCTTTCCTTTAGCTGATTGAACCTTTGATCACTCAATACCAAAGTTGTTTCCATGTATTGTAAGTCATCACTTTTTCTTACTGAAAAACAATACCCCTCTACCTATAACACTTCACCAGTTAGTGTCTTCATCGGTAAGTGTTAGACATCAATGACAAATCTTAGCACATATACCGGTTCTTTTGATTGGCTGGTTTTGTCAATGCCAGCAATCCAACAATATCAACATAGATAATACCCTTAAACCTATACCATACATCATGTACCATCAGCCATATACCTATATTGGAAATCCTAAACCATATACCCTCAATCCTATACTCTAAACTTTATGTACTATACCATCAACCCTAAGCCCTATACCCTAAAACCTAAACCCTATACCATATATCCTTGAACTTGAGGCCTTTAAACCTTATACCAATATCCTCAACCCTATAATACTATATGTTAAACCCTCAACCCTATACCTTATACCTCCAATACTAAATCCAATACCCTATACCCTCAAACCTGTATCTTGAACCCTATATAATATCCATCCTGGGTGAAAATTTTGTAAACTAGAAAGATTTACAAAATTGTTATTTCAACCATAGTGTGTGAGATTAAATCTCTCCTCAGAAAGGGGAGGTTGCCTTCTTATTGCTTGTTACCCAATAACTCTTGATTAGGAAATAAAATTAACTAACTACTTATATGTTACTTTCATGAATTTCTCTTATTTTAGGATTGATGCTCCCCTTACTCTCTTATTTCAAAATAAGTTCTTCTTTCAAGACTTACAATTATGAATGGCTTTAAACAATAATAACCAATACCACAAGATTAAACAAAGGAATAGCCCCGTGTAGCACCACTGCAAAATATAAGTAAAGAGTTTGCAGGAGCTCAAAGACTTCTACAACCCTTTTGTAAACTAAATGACTAAGTTACAATATATTAGTTAAAAGACTCACAAGTATATTGAAGCTTTATAATTATATAAGAAATATAATTGGCAACTCAAAGGCTTCAAATTATCTTTAGCTAAATTGTTGATTACTATATCTAAACACCAATATTGTAGCTCATAGACTATCAAAATCATATTTAAACTCTTTAAATTCAATATCCACAACACATTACCTCAAGTTAAATTTAGGTTATGTAACCACAATGACATAAGAAAAATGTAATCACATAAGAAAATGTTTCAACTCAAAGATTAAATGCACAATTGCTCCTTTATTAACTTGAAATTGATTTGAAAAATAAGCTCAAAGTCTCAAGATTCTACACAACTGGAATAGTTTTGTTTCTATGCGTAACACCCTCATATATATAGGGGAGGTGCTATGAGGAAAATTAGGAAAAAGTTCAACTAATTATGACTAAGTCAAAAGTAGAGTTCTATTTGACTTAGGACTTGTCCAATGCTATGTGTAAAAATGTATATCCAAAAAGACATCTAAGAAGTTGACTGCCAACTACAAAAATGCAAATACAACTAAAGAATAAAACTAACTGTCATCAAACACTTCCTTTTCATTCTGATCTTGTTTCAAAAACTCATAAAATTTCTACAATGCAATCTTCATCTATGATTCATTGGGTCCCTAGGCATGACTAGTAATGACCCGAACTTGAGTGATGGAATCCTCCAAACCAATATAGCATTTCTTATTTTTGTTTAAAAGAGATTCCAAATTATCAAGAATTACTTGAAAATCTATTAGCTTGTCAATTGAGAATATGGAGAAATCCTCTTTATCAACTTCTTGTACTTACTAGTAGACTAAATTTTTTGACGATTGAATCCACATGAAGAGTCTTCTGATTTTCATCAAGGAATGTGCATAGCAATTCTAATATCTTTTCAACAATTTATTTTCCCTTATCACTACATTCCTTTTGTGCTTTTTTGCATATCCTTGATCAGCCACTCTAGAGTATTCGTATTATGTTCCAAGGCCTCTCACTAATTAATTGACATCTTTCAAGTGGGAAGTACTCCATTTTTAACAAGAACATTCAATTCAAAGTCTTCCAACTTCAAGCAAGCATCAAAATCCCTTTCTTGTGTTTCCAATTCTTGAGAGAGAAGATATAGTGTTGTGTCCACTTTGGACTTCACACTTTCCAAATTGTTGATTAATGTGATAGCGGAGCTCAAAATAAGTGTCCCTTGGCTAAGCATCTTCTCTAGACATTAACCGATTTCTTTACCCCGAGAGGTGACTTTCTCAACTTGATTTATGGCTTCCTCATCCACTGATGAATTCATTGGCTCAATTATCTCAAAATATTTAATTATCTTTTTTTTTTTTTTTTAAAGGGGTAAATGCTTTTAACCCAGAGCTATGAACTAGTGGGATTTGAACCTTGATGGCAAGAACAACAATACAACAACTTAACCATCACAACATGCCACTATTGGCATAATATTTAATTATCTTAATTATCATGGTGGTGAGCTATTTTACTTGCACCTTAAGCTTATCCTTTTTTATTTTATCTTCATCATACCTTGCCACAAGGGCATCAAAAGTTGTCTGAGCATATTCCTTAGCACTCTCATGAGTTCATTTTCCCAATTCATATCTTTTTTATGGCATAATCTATGGGCTGAATCTTATCAATGCTCTTTTTAGGAGGAGGCATAATGATTTTTATATATTTATTCTTAGATTTGTCCACCTTAACCCTTGAAATGGTTTTGGCCTTCTTTGAAATTTTAAGCTTAATAGGAACAAGTTGGCTGAAGTCAAAGTTGACTAGGGAGACAACTTGTTTCTTCCTCTTAGGAGTATTAGAAAGTAACCAAGGTGACAAGGAAGAGTCGTATTCAAAAACTGCAATTACTGTTTGAGAGGAAGTTTCTTGTCCCTATATAGCAATGGTTACAATAGGGGGGTGAAAGTTAAAATAGTAGATGGAATATCTATGGTTGATACATTTGGCATAAGCCTAGTCTCTGACATGAACTTGTTAAAATCATCAAGCATTATAATAGACACTTAAGAAAAATTTGGGAAAGAATAAAACACATATTCAATATCGTATTTTGGAGTTTCTAGAGTAATCTCACTAGTGGTAGAGGAAGAAATATTATAGACAACTACATTAGGAGTGTGTGTCAAAAATTGTGAGCTAATAAAGATGATTGAAAATATAAAACTAACAACCTAAGTAGCACAAAAATCGGCCACACTCATGATTAGGATGCTTTAAAAAGGAAATTTAGATAAAACAATTAACAATCGATGAAAAGAAAACTCTAAATGCCCTTCAACTTGATGGTCCTTCATTTTGAGGTGCACTCGATTTTATTCTTCCAAGGGTGCTTGAAAATGTCTCATAGTGGGACCTTGATCAAGGACACAAAGAGATCTAGCCAGAGTACCAATGGATCCAACAAAAGTACCCAATCATGACAAAGTGGACATTTCATAACATTAGCCATGGGATTTGTGCAGGGATCATAAGGATAGGATCAGGGCCCAAAAGATAGAAATAGTGATAGGGGACAAATGAGAGCCCAACTGAGCTACCTTAGGAGAAGGATTGTATACTATGTGAGACAATTATACATTCTTTTTTGGTGTGCCATACATATTACCTAATTCATTTAATTAATTTATTCATTGTACACCATGCAATGATTTAGCATGAGTGATATATTCCATTTTTTGAGACATTATAATTATACGTATCTTATTCTTTGAGACATTGATGTATGATATGACATATTTTAGACATTTTATGGACATGTACATATATTTTGGATACATTTGATTATCTATATGATGGATATCTATCTGTTGCACAATGTGTATGGCACTTATATGGCTTTATGATGCATGGATGTATTATGATTGAAGTATGGATACATATGATATGATGGACTAACTTGTGTGTGATGCAAGATGTGATGACTATGCATTGATGTGTATGATATCTATGTGAGATGTACTAACTTATTTATGATGCAGGATGAGATGTATGATTATGCTTATATGATATTCTCTGACTGATTTTTGATGTCGGATGTGATGTGCTTATATATTTGTGATTATGATTATATTTATGACATGGATGTATACAAAATTATTCTAAGTGAATGTTCATGATGTATGACTATATGGATATATGTGTGATGATGATAAGATTCTAACATGTGCATATGATAATATAGGATGTGATATGTACATCTATATATGATCATATGGGTGTTCATATAATGAATTCATATGGACCATTTGCTAACTTATCTGTGATACAAGATGAGATGCACGTAATGCATAGGTGGATACAGATACAATGAACACATGATTACCATGAAGGATAAAATACAAAATGCTCCAAGGATCTCTCAACTCAAACACCACTAAGGATAGAAGACATAGGGACACTTACACATTCCCAATTATGATTGATAATGAAAAAGAACTAGATGAATGAAATGCAATAAAAGATAAAGATAAAGATGAAAATGATCATGGAGCACAAGAACCCTTGGAAATGGGTTTCCATGTAGAGACCACTTATTTTTATTTAGCATTGTATATGAGGCACCAAGGTATAGGAACCAATGTGATTTCATAGCCAATACATGGACTAACACAAAAAAAGAGGTTAGTCTAGCATCACGCAGAGTAACAGAGACTCTGAGGTGAACAATACTAGGTGAACCATAAGTAGGAGATATGCCCCAGTGTAACATGAGATAGTAGAGGCCTGATGGGGGAGCAACATGGGTCACATCAAGAAAACACACACAAAAAAGAGAAAACAAGGCCATTCCCCTAGTTTCATCACTGATAGCACACCATGATATAGAATGACAATGGAGACCACCAGGAGACAAAACGATAGAGCTTAAAAAGATAAACATGATTAAAAAATAAATCAAAGCTAACTTGAGTGCCTCAAATATATTTTTTCAAAAGGATAGCTAACAATTTAGATTCAATGATGTCTGACTTGAGGAAGGATACATCCTATGTAGACTAATGATTGGATAAAAGGACACTATGAAAAAAAGATACCCGGGACGATCTCAATGACAAAGATGCTTGGGGATGACTGTTGAAGAACCAGTTGATGGGACATGATCCTAAAGACGCAACTGACTAACATGAAAGTGACAACCACAAATACCCTAATGAAACATTCAAGCATGGTAAGTGCAAGAGAGGTGATGGGAAGGATAGGATGAAGCATGAGGCAAATCAGATGGATGTAGATTTAGGATGAGGAAGCCGAATAATTGCATGATACCAAAAATGAAAGGAGAACAAGAACCTAAGGGACAATGGAACTCCCCATTACACGTGGTGCCTATTTCTAGGTTCTCACCACATGTACTCATCCAAGGTGCCACATGAAGCAGTCTTCACCAAAGGACGAATTATTTTTCTTTAATATTTTTTATATTTTTCACTTTTTTAATTTTTTGTATTTTTTCCTTTTCTAATTTTTTTTGTATTTTCCTCATTTTTATTTTTGTATTTTTTCCATTTTTGAAAATTGGGGCACCTTGAAATAGACTAGGCATAGAATATTTTTAGGTACAATATGTTGAGGGGATCATGAAGAGGTTCCCCCTCTAGAGTAGACAACTGAGAGGCCCTTGAAACATATTTAGGTGTAACTACATATGGACTAATCTAGTTTGGATCAAACTTTCCTTTTGTTTCTCAATCTTGTTGATTTCTAGGATTCTCTCATAAGACAAGATCACCCACCTCAAACTCACAAGGACAAAGTTTCTTCTAATATTGCTTCTTGAGTCTATTTTATTAAATGTAGAGCTGATCATAAGCTTTTTGGTGTCACTCATCAAGGAGGTCCAGTTGCATGAGCCTCATCACCTGATAATCTTCATTAGAGATGAAATCTTTCAATGATATCCACAAAGATGGAAATTTGACCTCGATGGGTAAATCAACTTCAACACCATAAATAAGGTAATATGGAGTAGCTCCAGTTGGGGTTTGGATGTTGGTGCGGTAAAACCACAAGGCCAAATTAAGGTGGAGGTTCCAGTCACAACCAATTTCATTAACAACCTTCTTGAGGATACGTAATAGGGTTTTTTCAGTTGCCTCAACCTGGCCATTACTTTGTGGATAGTATGAGGTAGACCAACAATGTTGGATATGGAATGTGGAATAGAGGTCATGCATGTGTTGGCTTTTAAAAGGGATTTTGTTATTAATGATGGTAGAAGGGACTCCATAGTGGAAAATGATAAATTTGGACACCTAGATACTAGTGGTGAGGGTGAGAGGGATGGCTTCAACCCACTTGGTGAAGTATTAAATAGCTGCAATGATAAATTTGTGGCCATCAAATGAGGGGGGATGGATCTTACCAATGAGGTCAAGGCCCTATGTAGAAAAAGGCCAGGGCACAACAATAGGCTACAAATCTTGTGTGTGAGACATGGATGAGATCTCTATGCTCTTAACAAGACACACACTTCTTGATGAACTCATAACAATCATGTTCCATAATGGGCCAATAGTATCCCACTCTTAATAGTTGTTTGTCTAATATGTATCTACTCCTATGAGCATCACATTATCTAACATGCACCTCCTTCATTGTGAGATTGGATTCATTTGTATCTAAAAATCTAATGAGGACGTTATGGTAGCTTTGTTGATATAGATTGTCTCCTATAATCGTAAAATGGGCAACACGACATATAATATTTTATCATTCATTTTGGGATAGGGTAGGTAGAATAGTACCATCTTTAAGATATGCATATACGTCTTGGTACTAGGGAGATTTGTGACCAATTATGTTGCACAAAACCTCTGTGCGAGATGTCTCAAATATGAGCTAAAGAAGTTGCTCAACCAATAAATTCATAGTTGGGATTAGGTAACTCAATATCAAGGAGATACCCTATGGTGGCCATAGCATCAACAACTTTATTTTCTACTCATGGGATCTGATAAAAAATAATAGACTAAAAATTCTTCTTAAGATCGTTGAACATCCTTTTATAGGGCAACAACTTGTCATCCTTGATTTGTTAATCATCATTGACTTGTCTGATAACCAATTGGGAGTCTCCATAAACTTGTAGATCATTGATGTTCCACTAAATGGTTGTCTTGAGACCTATTATCAAACCTTCATACTCAGCTATATTGTTTGTAAATGGGAAGGTCAACTTGAATGACTTTGGAATGATTTTTCCTTGAGGGGTGATAAAAATAAAACCTACCTGTGACCCCTTATGAGTATGTGAACCATCAAAATAAAGCATCCATGGGGGCTTGAGTTATGATAGTGGAGACATACTCATCAAGAAATTTTTTAACCAATGAATAAGTGTCTACCAATGGTGTCTCAGTTGTCATTTAATGTCTTTTTTGTCCTCATACTGAATGTCAAATTTACTAAGGAGAATTACCCATTGTGACATGTGGCTAGTGAGAATTATCTTGGTTAAAAGATATTTTAAGGGGGAAATCTTGCAAATTTGGTGGACAACATGATTCAACATGTTATGACAATGCTTTTTAGTGCAAAAATAAACCACAAGATAGGATTTCTCCATGGGTGTGTAGTTGAGCTCATAACAAACTACTACACAATAATTGATATAATAAACTACATGTTCCTTTCCTTGATCATCGTGTTGGGCAAGGAGTGCCCCCAATGCAACCGAGGTGACTAAAATGTATAACAATAAGGGTCTAGTTAGAATAGGAGGCATTAATACTATAGGATTAGCTAGGTACAATCTTTTATCTTGTTGAAAGCTTGTTGGAAAGGGACATCACACTTGAACATGTACCTTTCTTTAAGAGATGTTTAAAGGGCTGGAATTTATCTATGAGTTAAGAGATAAAGCATTTGATGGACTATAATTTTCCTTGCAAGCTACATAGATCTCTTGGTGTCTTTTTGGGAGTCATTTCCAATATTTATTGTACCTTCTTGGGGTCAACTTCAATCCCGCATTTGGACACAATTAAACTTAGGAGTTTACTTGATGTAACCACCAAAACACTCTTCTTTGGATTTAGACGCAACTTATGATGGTATGATGAAAGAATAAGGATTCAATCAACTACTAAGAGGGGGGGGGTGAATCAATAGATAGAAAACTGATATAAACTTTCACCAATCTCAAAATCAACCTCTCAATGCAAACTCTAAACCGACAAGTTAAACATTGAACTTCAAATACAATATTACCGATAAGTTAAACTGGTTGACTGTTATAACAGACTAACAGTAAAACATCTCTAAAAATCTCAACACCTTTTAACCAAAACATCCAAATACTTTTTCTGACATAAGTAAAACATATTTTAGATTGTTGTCGGTTAACATAACATATCAAAGTGGATTTAGCAGTTAAGCGATTCAACCATAGTAAATATAACCACAAAAACATTCACCACTTGACACAATATTTTTGACATGGAAATCCAAATGGGAAAAACCATGGTGGGGATAAATACCCACAAGTATTCTGAACTCTTCTGAAGTTTGCCCTCTTAGGAGCCAAGCCTGTTAAAGCTATACAAACTTGCTCCTTGTGTTTGCATGTGTCCCTATGTAGGGTGAGGGGCTAAAGCGCCCTCCCACCCGGAGATATCGGGCTGAGAATAGGTGGGGTGTTCTATACGTATTAACAGTCGGGTGGCCATCATTCAACAAATCATCCATTTCGACTCCCCCATAGAATTGTAGGGCCGGGACCAATGGTTGCAGGAGAATGAAACAAACAATAAACAATACTCTTGTTAAGAACAGATCCTGTTAGGGACCACCTGGTTAAGGGATTGACTATAATGCCCTATTAGAAGAAATACCTTGTAAGGAGTAACCTCGATATAGGATTTGAAATCCAAGCTAATGGACCACCTGGTTAGAGGATTTGAATAATGCTAAGCTTGTTAGAGCTTACCCGGTTAGGGGATTTAACTGCTGTAATTGTTAGAAAATAATAGGGGTTTGTTGATCTATTTGAATATCACTACACTTTCTTGTTCAATCCTTTTCATTCTCCTATATGCTTTTACACAAACTGTAGATACATCATCTGGTTTGACAACCACACTCTCTTACTCTCAACTACAAATTTCCAACTCTTCAACAAAATAACTCATCGACCTTATAAACAAAACAATAGGTCGGTAACACATCACAAACCTAATTCTGTTATAAATACAAAAAATTTGGTTCAAGTATGACTGTTGGATTACATAACAATCACTTCACATCATTCAAGATATTCTTGACCACTCCTTGATCACCGCTTCATCAAACATTGAACTTATCACATGGTTTACATTACATGCAATGAACTTGCTCATTCCCAAGATAAAAATCATTATCTCTATGTGACAAAAACCATTTGAAACTCTTCTCATACAACATGAATATGGGTCATAATCATTATCGCTCATTATTAGATCATAAACCAATACAACCAATTCACCAAACTCCATCGATTAGGGTTTATCATATCAACAAGTAAGGTTTACCGGTTGATCTCACTTCTTCTCTAGTAATACTGATTTCCTTCACAAGCTCACATACCGGCTGCAAAACAACATTATAACAACATCATTATTGGTTATAATTGATATCAATGACAACATAACATTTCATTAATGCAATCATCATGCAAATGTCAACAATCTCCCCATTTGGCATTTATGGAAAGAGTATCAATACCCTTGATTGCTATGATTGTGAATAGGAATCCTGGTTTACATTTTACCATGTATTCTCCTTGTCTTCAGCTAGTAACTGGCTATAGATCTTATCTTTGTCAATGATACAATTCTTCTCCTCATAGTCACATAGTTCTTCTCCCCCTTTGACAACAATGCCAAAGTGAAAGTAAAACATGCAAATATCAAACTTCACTGTTTAAGCATCATCAACTTATAGCTTGATGCTCCCCCTATGGAATAACTCCACTCTACACCAATCTTGCTGTAAAATTCTGCAAGTAGCTCCAGGACTGATGTAATCTACATCATGCTCAATCGATCTCATGTAGGGGTACAACCCCTAGCTGACTTCTAAGATACTCAAAAGTAGTCTTAGGCAAAGGTTTAGTAAAGATATCTACAAGCTGCTCCTTGGTAGAAACATGCTCCAATATCACATCTTTACTCTGCACTTTTTCTCTCAAGAAATGATACTTCAATTCAATATGCTTGGTTCATGCATGCAAACCAAGGTTCTTTGAAATATATATGGCAGTGGTATTGTCACATAAGATCTTTACCAGTTCTAAAATCTTCATCTTGAATCCTTCCAGAATGTGTTTCTTCCAAATAGCCTGGGTACAATTCATATAAGATGCAACATACTCAGCTTTAGCAGTAGACTATGATATACAACTCTACTTCTTGATACTCCATGAAACAAGTCTTCCTTCAAGAAAGAATGCTCCAATGGTTGTGCTTTTCCTATCATCAACATTACCTACCCAGTATGCATCTGTATACACCTTCAAATCAAATTTACTTACATATGGATACCATAATCCATAGTCAATAGTACCTTTCAAATATCTGAATATCCTCTTAGTTTCTATCAAATGTGTTTCCTTTGGATTCTTCTGAAATCTAGCAACTAGACCAATTGCATGAGCTATATCCGATCTGCTGTGAACAAGATAGTATAATTTCCCAATCATTGACCTGTACTCCTTTTCATCAACAGATGTGGCTTCATCTTCTTTAGACAATTTATAACCTGTAACCATTGGTGTCCCAACTGATTTACAGTCACTCATTCCAAATGTCTTTAATACCTCTTTCACATACTTAGACTGTGTGATGAAAATACCACTCTTCATTTGTTGTATTTAAAGGCCTATGAAATTTCTTATCTCTCCCACTAGAGACATTTCAAACTCACTTTTCATTTCATTTGCAAAGTCATTTCTCATGTCATCATTGCCTCCAAATATGATATCATCCACAAACACTTCACTCACCAGTATCTTATCTCCTTTTGATTTGAGATATATGTTGCTATCTTCACTAGTTCTCTGAAAACCTATCTTCATCAAGTGTGAATGAAACCATGCTCTCAGTGCTTGCTTTAATCCATATAGTGCCTTGTGTAATTTGCATACCATGTCCTTTGCATTAGTCAAAGTATAACCATATGCTTGCTCAATGTATACTTCTTCTTCCAGTATCCCATTCAAAAATGCTAACTTCACATCCATCTGATATACTTTGAATTCCTTATACGCTGCAAATGCCAGTTCTTGACAACTTCTACTCTAGCAACTGGTGCAAAAGTCTTACCATAGTCTTCTCATTCTTCTTGTGCGTAACCTTTACAAACCAATCTAGCTTTGTTTCAGACTACTACTCCATCTTCATTTAGTTTCTTTCTGAATACCCACTTATTACCTATCACATTTTTATTCACTGGTCTGGGTACTAGGGTCCATGTATTGTTCTTCTTGATTTGATCAAGCTCCTCCTCCATAGCTTTAATGCAATGATCATCTCCAAATGCTTCTTTAGCAATTCTAGGCTCAATAGTGGAGATCATGCAAGAATTCTCTCTAATTCTCCTTCTGGTTAATACTCCAACATCCTTATCTCCAATAATCTGGCCAAGATTGTGATTGAGTCTCACATACCTTGGAATAACATGATCATTATCTTCAGGTTCTTCTTCTTCATTATCATCATCTTCTTTTGAATCTACTTGTTCTAGTTGAACTGGTACAACAACATTCACTTCATCAGTTTCAGGTTTCATAGGTTTTGGTTCGAAAATCAGAATGTAAGGATCTTCATCCTTTTTCTCCACATGGGTTTCCCCTAAGAATTTAGGATACTTATCCACTCAAACATTAGCACTCTCAATGATTATTTGTGTTCGGTTGTTGTAACACTTGTAGGCCTTACTCTTGGTTGAGTAACCAATAAATATGCCTTCATCACTTTTAGCCTCAAACTTACTAACATAGTCACCTCTCTTAATAAAACATTGACTACCAAATATTTTAAAATAACTGACATTAGGTGATCTACCATACTAGTATTCATATGGAGTCTTATCCTTACCTCTCTTTACCAATACTTGGTTTATAGTGTAGACAGTTGTCCTAAAAGCTTCTCTCCAGAAAGTTTTTTCTATACCTCCTTGTATCAACATCGTTCTAGCAACTTCAACAACTGACCGGTTGTTCCTCTCTGCAATACTATTATGTTGTGGTGTCCTTGGTGCAAAAAGCTTTCATTTGATACCATTTTCTTCACAATATCTAGTGAATTTCATAGAAGTGAATTCACCACCTTGGTCAGTCCTCAGACACGTTATATTCTTACCACTTTCCTTTTTAGCTGAGGCCCTGAATGCCTTGAACTTACTAAATGTTTATGTTTTATCCTTCAAGAATGTGACCCACATCATTCTTAAGAAATCATCAATGAAGATCATAAAATATTTGTCACCTTGAATACTTTTGGTCCTTATTGGTCCACAAAGATTTGTATGAACCAAATCTAACAAATGTTCCACTGAAAAATATTTGCTCTTAAAAGTTAAGGATGTCATCTTTCCCAACTGACATTCCTTACACAGCACATTAACTGGTTTTTCCAACTGAGGCAAACCTCTCACTATCTTGGACTTTCTCACTTTAATAATGTTATCAAAATTTATATGACAAAATATCCTATGCCAAAGCCAACTATCATCTACTTTAGCAATTAAACAGTTGTTGACTTTAGGATTTAGGTGAAACAGGTTACCTTTATTCTGCTTGCCGGTTGCAATCAATTCACCTTTTCTCTCATATATTTTGCATATTCCATTCTTAAACTCCAATGGATATCCTTTGTCATTAAGTTGTGCAACACTTAAAAGATTGTGCTTTAGTCCTTCAACCTAGTAGACATCATCTGCACTGCTCTTTCCATTGAGAGAAATAGTTTCCTTAACTTTTACCATGCAAGGTGAGTCATTACCAAATCTCACAACTCCTCCATCAAATTCCTTCAAGGAAAGAAATTTGCTCTGGTCACCGGTCATGTGATGTGAACAACCACTATCAATGATCCAATCATCAGAATTATCCATGCGAGAAAATAATGCTTTCTGATCAGATGTTTGCTCTTTAATGGCTACAAAGACAATGTCTTCATTAGCATCACGCTCAGATTCCTCATCAATGATACCACCATCAACTGCAATAAGACAATCTCTTTTTCCTTTTCCCTTGTACTTCTTGAACTTCTCACGCTTATGCTCATTGTCACCATTAGGACAGTTAGCTGCAATGGGTCCAATCTTGTTGCATGCAAAATATTTCAAAGGTAATTCACCTCTGTACTTACCGGTACCTCTGGTCAACTTCTTGGCCAACAATGCTTCAAGCTCAATCGAACTGTCTTCCTCATCAACTTCTCTATTGGATTTAGATTCATAGTTGTGACATGTATCTCTACTTTTCCTCATAGAAGGGTTAGAAACTGAAGCTCTAAATGCATATTCAGATTTTTGAACACTACCATCATAACCATTTAATTCAAAAGCAGTAAGCTTACTAATGATGGATTCAAGGGTTACCTTAGTTTTGTCAATATACTTTAGCTCCTGAATGGCTACACCTCGGATAATGTAGACCGGTAGAAGGGTTATCAACACCTTACTAATTACTGTGGCATCCTCCACTTTACCGCCAACACTCTTGATCTCATCAACTATCTCTTTTATCCTCTGACCATACTGTTGGATATTATCTCCTTTAGCCATCCGCATGTCATCAAATTTTCCTCTTAGACTCTCTTCTTTGAAAATATTTTCATGCTCATCACAACTATAGATCTCTTCAAGTTCTTCCATACCTCATAGGTAGTCTCCAGACCATGGACATCTACATACTCTACATCAGACAAAGAACTAATAATGGCCTCCAGTTCTTTATTGTTTTCTTGTTGCTCTTTCTTCTGACCGTCAGTCATAATCCCACTAGGTGCAACATATTGAGTACCAACATGTTCCCAGTATTGAGTTCCTAGACTCCTGATATAAATTTTCATTCTATCACTCCATATTATATAGTTTTCTCTATTAAACTTTAGACCTTCTTTCTTCATCATGTTATACAAGATTTTTACCTCCAGCTGTTATGCTTAGACCTTAGAGGACCTGAAATGCTCTGATACCAATTGATGATATGATGAAAGAATAAGGATTTGGTCAACTACTGAGAGTGGGGGGGGGGGGGGGTGAATCAATAGATAGAAAACTAATATAAACTTTCACCAATCTCAAAATCAACCTCTCAATGCAAACTCTAAATTGTCAAGTTCAACACTAAACTTCAAATGCAATATTACTAATAAGTTAAACCGGTTGACTATTTTAACAGACTAACAGTAAAACATCTCTAAAACTCTCAAAACCTTTTAACCCAAACATCCAAATACTTTATTGACATGAGTAAAACATATTTTATATTGTTGTCGGTTAACATAACATATCAAAGTTGATTTAGCAGTTAAGCAATTCAACCATAGTAAACATAACCATAAAAATATTCACCACTTGACACAATATTTTGATGTGGAAACCCAAATGGGAAAAACCATGGTGGGGATGAATACCCACAAGTATTCTGAACTCTTTTGAAGTTCGCCCTGTTAGGAGCCAAGCCTGTTAAGAACATATCTTGTTAGAGACCACCCGGTTAAGGGATTGACTATAATGCGCTATTAGAAGCAATACCTTGTAAGGAGTATCCTTGGTAGAGGATTTGAAATCCAAGCTAATGGACCACCTGGTTAGAGGATTTGAATAACACTAATCTTGTTAGAGATTACCCGGTTAGGGGATTTAACTGTTGTAATTGTTAGAAAACAATAGGGGTTTGCTGATATGTTTGAATAGCACTACACTTTCTTGTTTAGATCCTTTTCATGCTCGTATCTGACTTTACACAAACTATAGATACATCATCTGGCTCAGCAACCACACTCTCTTACTCTCAACTACAAATTGCCAACTCTTCAACAAAACAACTCATCAACCTTATAAATAAAACAATAGGTCAATAACACATCACAAACCTAATTCTCTCATAGAGATTACAAACAAATTGGTTCAAGTATGACCATTGGATTACATAACAATCACTGCACATCATTCAAGATATTCTTGACCACTCCTTGATCACCGCTTCATCGAACATTGCAACTCATCACACAATTTACATTACATGCAATGAACTTGCTCATTCCCAAGATAAAAATTGTTATCTCTATGTGCCAAAAACCATTTGAAACTCTTCTCATACAACATGCATACGTTTCATAATCATTACCGCTCATCATTAGATCATAAACCAATACAACCAGTTCAACAAACCCCATCAGTTAGGGTTTATCATATCAACAAGTAGGGTTTACTAATTGATCTCATTTCTTTTCTAGTAATACTGGTTTCCTTCACAAGCTCACATACCAGTTGCAAAATAACATTATAAAAACATCATTACCGATTATAATTGACATCAATGATAACATAACATTTCATTAATGCAATCATCATGCAAATGCCAAGAACTTATACTTGGCAAGTTGTTCAAATATGTGTTGTAGTATGTTGAAACGTTTAGTTCTTGTCTTTCATTTACCTAATATGTCATCCGCATAGTCCTCCACTATATTATGCATAATCTCATGGAAAATCTCTATCATGGTGCATTAATAGGTATCACCGACATTCTTTAGGCCAAATGGCATGATCTGATAACAAAAAGTTCCCCACAAAGTTGTGAATATTGTTTTCTGTTGATTTTTCTTTGCAATTCTGATCTGGTTATAGTCAAAAAACCCATCCATGATGGATAACATTTCATGCCCTGATGTTAAATCAACAAAGATGTTGATGTTGGGAATGTCAATGTTGGGAAGTGGAAAGTCATCCTTTGTACAAGCTTTGTTAAGATCTTGAAAATTTGTATAAACCCTGATATCACCATTGGGTTTGGATATAGGTACCATATTGGAGATCCAATCAAAATAATCAATTGGTCAGATGAATTTAGCCTCTAGTAATTTTTTGAATTCTTCCTTAACTAGCAATGCTAATCGAGGATGCATTTTTCTTATCTTTT